>NW_003201506.1:0-1294 GCF_000006405.1 Perkinsus marinus ATCC 50983
CCAAGCGCGCACCATACAAATTCTGTATTACGGAACGCAGGGAGTCCGTATGACACGTAAGCGTACCGCGCTGTGCAGGTCATGCGTGACACGCGCACGCATGTCGCGACAAATATCATGACAGTGTTACGACCAAGAAGAATGTCAAGTCTAAGTCTAACGATAGCTGTCATCAAGACCCACTACTATTCGAAGTGGAGGAGGTCGATTTAAACGCTTCCAATGGGCAGACTTGTCGCGTGACGGCTTACATCGACATCAATTTCAACTGCATGAGTGGAAAATCGATGCAAGATGTGTCATCGATTTAATTGCTGTCTTGGAGTGATCAAGGAAAACAATACACATAAACACTGCTCGTCATGTGCACAAGCAGTGCACATCACTGCACAAGGGTAAAGTGATCCAGATAGGTAGTGCACCACCATACTGCAATACGGAGTTCAAGGAACATACCAGTGACAGTCGCCAGGCAAGGCGATTAGATGAAGAGACCCAATCGGTCCTGATATCGGCTTTGACAGACATACGTATCACGGGGCACATACGTATCACGGGAATGGTATCGCGGAAACCGACTACCTAGACGTTGCAAGAACCCATTCTTACACTGCGATGTTTCTGAAACGAACCGCGTTGCGACATGCCCCCGCTTAGGATTGAATCACTGAACAGCTTTGACTCATAACATCATTGCTGTGGGATAAAACTCAACACGAGAACACCTTCAAGCACAGGCACTACAGACAGATGAACGATTGGGTCAAACTTGTAAGCGATTCGATATTGAGTCGATTGGAGGGCATTACTACAAGCCCAATTGGAAAGTTGAATTTGGATAATGATTATGAATTCAGACACAGGTGATTCACAAAATGAGTTTAGTGATATAAATATTAAAGCCATGCAGTCCCGGAAAAGAACGATACAGTTAAACATGCAGATCGGCTTCACGCTCAGGGTAGCCGAGGGCCCGACGGTTCTGAGAGCGAACGAATGCTAGCCAACCAAGTACGAGAGATGCTCACCTGCCCACAAGGGCACTGAAGGGAGAAGGCTCCTTGACACGTCGATACAGTTACTCCGAATTGGCACCAGCTTCCGTTGTCCAGAGCGGCACAGGCGTCGTAAGCGGCTTGCTCACAGGCTGAACAAAAAGGGTACAATGCCTCAATAGATGCCTCCACAGTCGTACGCGAGATGGTGGTAGTCGTGATGGAGATGCCGACACTGTGCCTATACAATCGCTGGTCAAAGATACACTAAGTCGACGTACTGGTGATATCACTGAGTG
>NW_003202817.1:0-1031 GCF_000006405.1 Perkinsus marinus ATCC 50983
ACCCGAAACCCGAAACCCGAAACCCGAAACCCGAAACCCGAAACCCGAAACCCGAAACCCGAAACCCGAAACCCGAAACCCGAAACCCGAAACCCGAAACCCGAAACCCGAAAACCCGAAACCCGAAACCCGAAACCCGTGGCCTTGTGAGCTGTAAGGGGGGATTAATAACGATCTGTATGCGCGCGGTCGAGGGGATTGATGCGAGTACCAGGTAGCTTGATTGAAACCCAATATGAGATAGATGGTTCGGCAATTGCGCATTTATAGATATGCAAATGTGTGGCCCAATAAACTGGCAGTAGAGATTAATTGTCGGAGAAATGCAGTCGGCGGGCATCGAACGTGCGTCAATTATAAGGGACAAAATGCTTCGAACTCAGCCTTCATCGTTCGTCTGAATATTGTTAGGAAAGCATCACTTAGTGCTATTTCATGCATCAAAGTGTACATCCAGTCATCCGGCTCTCAATTTGTGGATTTACCGCTTTCAACTGCTGGTGGAGAAATGATTCGTACGCATGCACACTAAAAATCAGCCGAACTACAATATAGAGCTCCCCTCGATACGCAAAAACTATCTTCGCGTTGTTCCATGATGTCAATTACTACTCCAAAGATGGGGGTTCCATCATAATTGTGAATAGGCTGTTGCTCGAGCAGGTACGGCACTGACGTCAAGGTCGAGCACAGAATTAGGAATTTCGTGGCGCAGCGAGAAGTTTGTGCAACTGGCACGACCACAATTCCGACCCTTGTATGTTACCGTAGCCATCTTGGCTCAAGGTAGATATCAGGTCCTCTCGCTAGGCTGCAGCCGCAAGGTGAATGCCGGTGACGACCCTTTTGCTCCCCGTTCCCCTTGAACAAAGTTATCTCTCACGAATTCACAGTCTTCCCGCTATCATTGGCGGAGACAGATCTCACTGATCCGAAAAGAGAGAGGAAAAGGGGAACATTAGCAACATTGTCCAGGGGATAGGGGCGATTCCGAACGGCGTCGTGGGACTGCAGCATATCAGTAAGATTAG
>NW_003200973.1:0-3598 GCF_000006405.1 Perkinsus marinus ATCC 50983
CTGCCATGGTGTCCTCCCCAGCGAACTCTTGGATGTGTTTCGGGCCGTAGATGCACCGAGGAAGCAGTGTCGATGCATATATCAGCTTAGGAGTGTAAGCGGCTACCGTACAAGGATCTCTCCCTTTATCGTTCCCTTCAGTTTCTTAGTAACGACACTTCTCTGACAGAGGTCATGTCCAAGTGGGTTATCTCTGTAAGGAATGACCAGCTCCTCATGTCGTGATCATGCTGACCCCTTAGGTGCTCTCCATTGCTATACAGTGGTGCTATTCGATAGTGTATTGGCTCTCTTACTGGCTCAAATTTTGGGTATCTTTGCTGGTCATGCTCATACCACAACTTTCTCAACTCCTAGACTTCCTCCAAGACGTCATAGAAACATTCATTTTGGAATGGATCATATCAGGCGGACCGGTTGAAGGTAATCGACTTTCCCTACTGCGTATTTGCTCTCCACTTCTTCCGCATCATCAGATACCGAGGCCTACCGACCAGGGGTCCTTCTTGTCACCTTGGACCCCGGAAATTCCCCCCTTGCCCGCAGCTTGCGCGAGACATCGTTGAGGAAGAGGGTTCATCTGCGGGGAATATCCGGGCCATCGACCTCCCGCTTACAGCCGTGTATGGATGGTAGTGTGGTGCTTTGTTATTGCCAAGCTTGTGGAGTATCACATTCCTCTCAGAGATTGACTTAATCATGGTTGATTGTATGTATAACCCGGCGGCCCTTGAGGATCCCATCAAGTTACCCTCGACCGTTGCCAAGGCCGTGCGTTGCAAGTTTGTGATGTCCATCATGCAGGAGTTCATCGGGTAAGCCCACCTCTCAGAACAGTGCGTTGGCTTGATACCGGGTCCATCTCGGGCTAGGTGTTGAGTATACACTCATTATCTCCTCGATTTGCCCCACTTCATCTATTTAGTATATTATACTCTTCAGGTTAGCATCGGCATCACTTCAGCCATCCACGGCAGTGCCACGTGTGATGTTCATCTGTGATGATGAGTCAGCTTTGTTCGTCTCCGCTGGTCTCGTCCTCGTCAGGGCTGCTCTAGGCCCCCATGTCGAGTTGGAATGCTGCACTTATAATACCCTCAAGCAAAGATTGTAAGAAGTGATAGTGTCATGTTTCAAGACTAGTACGTATACATGGTAGACCATTGCCGTATTCTTACAAGCGTGTTGCGAGGCGTGTTCGAGTAGAGAGACGGCGGAGCGGTGATAATAGAACACCGAAATGCGAGTTGGAGTATGAGAGGACATGGACTACTGATAGCCTGTCTGGGTAGGCAAGTTGTCTTCATGGGAGGATCCTCATCGGTTGTTGTTGACGCTCTGGGCAAGAGCATCGGAGAGGAGTATAGGACTATGATTAGGACAGGGTTCGTAATATTGGTATTTACGTTGTGGTTTATGAATGTGTTCCTCACCAGTGTTTTTCATATCTCGGTGAAACTCTAATGTAATATAGATTTAAATATGTACTATAATATAACACTAAATTTAATCTCGATGTAACTATGGGCGAACTCGTAGCAGGGTTCTTTGTTCCTCAGACGAGATACTCCGACGTCCCTGGCCGCCTCCCTAGCTATGGAAACTGCTTTAACGCTCCCAGGAGATGCACTAGAAAATCATATCCAAGAGGAGCTGCCGACTCTACGAATTCGCAGCAGAAGCGAGGTCACTTCTGAAAGAGGGCGAAAGGAAACGAGCAGTCTATCTAGTCCGAGTACTTCCTCATCATCTCCTAATCGTGACGATTTAACCCAGCTATAATCGTTGAAAAACAATGAACCGGCAACGCGGATGTGGATTCCTGTGTGTGCGGGAACTCTATATGCGCAGGTTCAAAACTTGGCAGCGGCATCTCCTATTGACAGTATCGACTTTGGTTTTTGAGTTTCCCTATCAGCGAGCGTCGCTCCACAGGCGTGGCTCATTGTGATCTAACATTACATCTCGTCTGTGAATTAGTATTAAATTCTCTTGCGTTGGGTCGGTGGTTGAGGTCGGGTTTGCCTGTCCTTCAACAAGTGGGTTTTAGTTCCTCTTTGACTCGGCCCTAATGAGCCAAGTAGACCGAACGCCTTCAGTGAGCGATGATTCTTCAGATAAGAAGGTCATTAGTGATGTTAGTGAAGACTCTCTTGATGGGAAGTGCTCTAACCTCCGGTCCATTTTGAATATCATTCTCACAGCTATAGGTAATACGGACTAGTGGTGTAGAGGTTAGGAGTGTTGTTTAGTTTGCGGATGGACGTGAGTTCTATTCCTGGTATCAACACATTTTATCCCTCGTGGTTTCCTCCCTTCGACGGCATAGGAACAGCGCTCTTCCTGTCAGGTCTGGGTGTCATCACCCTTCCGACTGTCATGGCCAAGTGTGGCTGGATCGGCGGTGTTATTGTCCTCTTCTTCGGTGCTGCCCTGTCGGACTATATGGTCTGCAACCTCTACAAAGCCGTCACGAATCACCCCAAGGGAGATCCTATCAACACTTATGAGGAGCTCGGCAGAGTCTGCTTTGGTCGAGCTGGTCAGATCATCACAGCCCTTATTGTTCACATCACCATGATCGGAGTTTGTGCCACCCTCCTCCTCCTTCTAGGCCAGAATACCCAGAAGTTGGCTCCGGAGCTCTCAGTAACCGTATGGTGCGTCATCTGGGCAGCTATATGTGTTCCTTTATCGTGGATACGGTCCCTCAAGGACATGTCCTACGTCGCTATTGTAGGCCTTATGGGCATCATAGCTCTCTTCGTCATCATTGCCGCCAATGGTATTGTACACGGAGTGACCACAGACGAGGAGATTGAGTATGACCTCATCAGCCAGGATCCTCTCAACTGGGCTATCTCATTCGGCAATGCAGTACTGTCCTATCAGATCGCCAGTGCTACTCCCAACCTACTTCGCGAGATGAAGACGCCCTCGGCTTTCCCCAAGGTGGCTTCTATCAGTTTCTTCATTGTGTTCTCGATCTACGTTGGTGTTGGTGCCTGTGGGTATTACGGCTATGGTCGAAGTCTCGTAGAAGTACCCATCCTGGACAGCATAACCCCACCGGACCAGCCATTGGATGCCTGGGGATATGCCCTGGTTGTATCGATGCTGGCCCTAGCCTTCCCTCACTATCTAGTCCTGCTCATGCCCATCGCTGCGTCCCTCGAGGAGGCTGTGAAGATAGAGATAAAGAGCTCGTCAAAGCGCGACTTCATCAAGAGGGCTGTGGCTCGGACTATACTGGTCGCCATTACTCTCGTCATTGCCATCACAGTGCCCAGTGTGAATAACCTTATAAACCTTATGAGTGTCTTCACAGTGATCGCTATGGCAGCTATCCTCCCTGCTTTGTTCTATGTAAGGATGAAGGTTCTCAACGAAGGTTCGTTCGCGGCTGTGGTCAAGTCGAACTGGATCGAAATGTCTATTATCCTATTCCTCACTCTCCTATGCCTGCTCCTCATGGGCGCAGGAGGTTATGTGGCAATCGTCACCTTCTAAGGTAGGCAACAGTCGGTGTATTACTTTGACTTTCATGTCTTTTTCATGCTGAGAGGTCCCGCGTGGAGGGGCTGATGTGACGGATGTG
>NW_003203728.1:0-1002 GCF_000006405.1 Perkinsus marinus ATCC 50983
GCGCGATAGACGGCACTCCTGATGTCGTTCTCAACCTGACCAGCCTGTCCGCAAAGATAGAAGTAACCACCCTTCTTAATGAGATCCTCATAGACACGAGAGCTGTTATCATCGATCTTGTTCTGTACATAGACCTTCTCCTTCTGGTCACGAGAGAATGCGGGATGAAGCTCAGTGATGGCACCCTCCTTAACGAAACCATCGAGCTCGTTACCGAAGATGTAATCCTTACTCTGATGACGGCAACCATAGAAGAGCCACATGGGACCAGTCTGGATGCCCTGACGCTTCATCCAAGCACGCTCCTGAGAGAAGGCGCGGAAGGGAGCAAGACCAGTACCAAGGCCAGCCATGATCATAGGTGTCATCGGGCTCTCGGGGAACTTGAAGCTACCAGAAGTGATAGTGGCGGTAGTGCTCTGGCCCGGCACGATACGCTGGATATAATCGGTAGCAGTACCAGTTCTTCGGACACCAGAGGCAGTAGTCCAGTTAACAATCACAACAGCAAGCTCGATGGCCTTAGGACCAACGAACCTCGGGGAGCTAGCAATGGAGTAGAGCCTAGGCTTAGTGCAAGGGATGAGAGTGATCAACTGATCAAGAGAAGGACGAGCACTGGTGTACTTATTGAGGATATCAGCGAAGGTCACAGTCTCACCAGCCAGCTTGGTGTACATATCACGACCCTTGGTATCATCGGGGTTGCCGATCAACGCCAGCTCGGCCTTTTCCTTGGGATCCTCAGCGAACTTGGACAGAGTCTTGTAGAAAGCCCTGTTGGGGCGACCGAAGATGTCCAAAGACTCCTCGAAGAGCTGGGAGATAGTACGGGGACGGAGAGAAGCAGCGCGCTTGCGGGCATCGATGTTCTCGGATACAGGAGTGATCTTAACCATCTCCGAGGGGTTGAGACATAAGACTGAAGAAAGCACTAACTCTGCCAGCCTCGTTCATGGGGGGATGTTGAGGACATCACCAGAAGATAGGGAAGATCCTGAC
>NW_003213022.1:0-1363 GCF_000006405.1 Perkinsus marinus ATCC 50983
CCGTTGACATCCGTGAGATTACCAATAGGCTGTACGACTACTGTTGGTCTCTTCAACGAGACGTTTTGAAGCTGTCACTGACAGCCTGTCAGGTATGCTGATGGAGAGAAGAGGCGTGCTAAGTTGGAGCAAATGCAGGAGGAGGCCGAGCTGAGGGAGATTGCTGAGTGCCAAGGATTTCGTCCGAGAGTCTCTCAAGGAAGTGGTCCTCTTCGTTTAGCGGAGCGGAGCAAAGGTGTCTTCATCTGCAGGTACTTTCCAACCTCTCGCCAGGGTCCCGAGGATGGATAAGAGAGATCGAGATGTCACCGGTTCGATTCCTGGGACCAGCATGAGCGCCAAAAGGAAGAGCGCTGGTCATCAACGTCTGTGAGTAAAGAACGTGCGGGAGTGACATTGAAGAGTTATAACAGGTATGCCGAGTCGCAGGCTCGAAAAGAGAGGATGGAGAAGTTGGCCCAGGCCGTGAAAGCGGAGGAGGACAAGGAATGTACTTTGCCGTTGGGCACTGCCGCATTCTCAACTCCATGATGGCGTCTTGGTAACTGGAGACAGGATGGTGACGTCAGCAGGTACCTATCAGCCCAACTTGCGGAAGTCATTGGGCCGATACAGGCCCACGAGCAGTTCCAATTTGGGTGGCCGCAGATCTCCGATTGGCAGTGGTGGGGTTCATGAGAACCTCTATCGTGAGAGGGCTGCCAGAGATGAGCGCATCCGGAAGATGAGAGAGTGAGGAGGACGAGGAGCGCCGATGGTCATAGTCATAGTGGTAGCTGTTAGGGAGAAGAAGGCTCTGGAGGTCTGCAGTATGGGCTCTCGAAGTACCCCTAAAACGCCGATGGGGAAGGATCTTCATGCCTCTCTGTACTCCGACGAATAATTGTCTATACAAGATGTGCCCGGTTTTAGCCACGATGAGGCGCATAAGCGGAAGGCGGAGGCTGAAGCTGTAGAGAAGGAGAAAGAGGAGATGGTTAAATCACTCCCCCATGCCTCCAGGAGGACACCCGTCGGAGTTGGTCTAAGTGATGGTCTTTTGTGAGGCCTCCCGACTGGCCGGAATGTATGTATTCTTTCAGATTTGAGGAGTCCAAGATGAAAAATGATGATGCTTTGATGATGAGAGTGAAGGAAAAGGAAGAGAGAAAGGCGGCTGTCCTTGACAAGGGTTGGAAGTATTCGATAACTGACGACTATCATTATCGCCGCCATACCAGGTCGTGCTACTACGATGAAGCCGTCCACGAGTGTGGGGTTGCCTCTTGTGTAGTGAGATTCCCTGCCGACTATTGCTCAGGGAACATCGATAGGTCCTCTGCCAATCGTCGAGCTCGAAGTTGTGACTCTACTATGGCTGGTC
>NW_003201129.1:0-944 GCF_000006405.1 Perkinsus marinus ATCC 50983
ACATGCCCTGTTAGTATTTCAGACGCAACATTCGCTAGAAAGACAGTCTCTGTGCCACCAATAACAGTATTGCTTTTTGCAAAGGAGTCCAGACCTCCCAAGACCGCGACCAAATCACGAGATGAATCGAAAGCGGATAATCAATATTCGATAATATTACGACGTTAAGACTGCCATTATAAGGGGCAACGACTCTCGGCGACTAATAATGGATTGTACACCGGCCTAGTAGGAATCACTCGCCGTATAGATCGGCGACTGTAAGCCCTGAAATCCATTAGCGCCATCACGCCCCATGAAATCTCACAACAAAGAATAATGATTCGACACAAGCTCTCTAGACACTAGACAGTGATATATCCTTTATGCGACGAAATCCAATCAAACCTAAGTAATAGGATTCCTCTCTTCCTCAATAGTGAGCTTAGGATCCTCAGATTCGACCTCTACTTCCCCTGTGGAACCGCGTCTGCTTCGCATCCACCTCTCGAATAGTGAACCAGAAGTAGCCGAGGTATCGTCACCGTCGGCCATGATACGCTCGTTCATCCTGGCATTAGGTATCAACCAGAGAAAGAAGAGCGACGTGGTACTCAAGCTTATCAGTATCAATGACACAATCCAGAGGTTGTCAAACTGCTCCGATTCGTCAACACCAGGTAGGCCTCGTGGGACAACTCCCAAAGATTGACTGATGAAGCCTGCAATAGGACGTGTAACATTCTGGGAATAGTTCGATAACGATGCCAATAAGGCAAACATAGTAGCTTCCATATTCTTAGGGCATAAATGAGACAGGATGAGGAACCCTGGCATGAATTGTATCATAGACACCGATTCCACTAAGGCTTTGCTGCCTATAGCGAAGACCTGATCGGGGATTCCGATACGGACATTTAGTCGAGAGAAAATAATAGGGTCGCCTAGCTGCATGATCACCAACA
>NW_003201840.1:0-1094 GCF_000006405.1 Perkinsus marinus ATCC 50983
GTAGCAGCGACCTCATCGGTCACAGCAGCTGTGCTGACCGGCAGAGGGGACGTTACAGTAGTAGGCTCAACAGGAGCATCGATCGTAGTCGTGACAGTCGCAGCCTCCGTAGCGACCTGGGAGGTAGAATCAGAATCATCCTTGTCTCTACCGGGAGCTTCTCCAGCTGCCGTGCTGATGGTCAATTCGCCAGTCACAGGAGCTGGAGTAGTGACAGCAACCTCATCGGTCACAGCAGCTGTGCTGACCGGTAGAGGGGACGTTATAGTAGTAGGCTCAACAGAAACACTGATCGTAGTAGTGATAGTCGCAGTCTCAGTCGCGACCTGGGTGGTAGCATCAGAATCATCCTTGTCTCTGCCCGGAGCTTCCCCAGCTGCCGTGCTGATGGTCACTTCGCCAGTCACAGGAGCTGGAGTAGTGACAGCAACCTCATCGGTCACAGCAGCTGTGCTGACTGGCAGAGGGGACGTTACAGTAGTAGGCTCAACAGGAGCATCGATCGTAGTCGTGACAGTCGCAGCCTCCGTAGGGACCTGGGTGGTAGAATCAGAATCATCCTTGTCTCTACCGGGAGCTTCCCCAGCTGCCGTGCTGATGGTCACTTCGCCAGTCACAGGAGCTGGAGTAGTGACAGCAACCTCATCGGTCACAGCAGCTGTGCTGACTGGCAGAGGGGACGTTACAGTAGTAGGCTCAACAGGAGCATCGATCGTAGTCGTGACAGTCGCAGCCTCCGTAGCGACCTGGGTGGTAGAATCAGAATCATCCTTGTCTCTACCGGGAGCTTCTCCAGCTGCCGTGCTGATGGTCACTTCGCCAGTCACAGGAGCTGGAGTAGTGACAGCAACCTCATCGGTCACAGCAGCTGTGCTGACCGGTAGAGGGGACGTGATAGTAGTAGGCTCAACAGGAGCATCGATCGTGGTCGAGGCGATGACAGTTGCAGTTTCAGTAGCGACATGGGTGGTAGCATCAGAATCATCCTTGTCTCTGCTGGGAGCTTCCGCAGCTGCCGTGGTAATGGCCACCTCGCCAGTCACAGGAGCTGCAGTGGTAGCAGCAACCTCATCGGTCACAGCAGCTGTGCTGAC
>NW_003216612.1:0-1644 GCF_000006405.1 Perkinsus marinus ATCC 50983
GGCCGGTAAATGTGGTGGGAACTCATCGTCGTCGTCATATACAACAACTTTGGTGGTCAGTTGCGGGCTGAGCATATATCCCTGGCATCGCCTCCTCCGCTGACTACGACTGTACCGAAGCAGCAACAACACTTGGTGAGAAAAGAGGAAGGAAGAATGCTGTGAATATGAGTGTAGCCTTAGGTGGCATTCAGCCCTCCATTCACTAATGGTATGCCCCTTGGGGCTAAGCGCACTACTACTACTGGCTTTGGACCCGCAACTGCATATCATCAACAACGAACGGCTGGATGCAACAGTGCCCCTGGCTCGCATAGTAGAGGAGCATTGGCGTGTTCGATATCAGCTATAGTATGTTCAGACTTCCGACAGAAGCTTCGGATACCCAAAGTGCCTTCATTCCATCTACGTCCATTTAATGAGGTTGCCTCTACTAGGAATAATAACAATCAGCAAACTAGTGGTAGGAGTCGTTATTGTGTTCATGCTCATTCGAATGGGTTGTAGCAACTCAACAACGACAACAAGCTTCATCTAATGTAGCTCCACATGTGATGAACACTGCTTCTAGCCAGCAACGACCAGTGGTACCATGGATACCCCCATCACGTAATCGTGCTAGTTCTATAGTAGGTCTAGTTGTCAATGTTTACGCTCACTACTGCTGTCCCCTTCCTTAGGAAGAGTGGACACGATTGCAAATACGTGCAGCCCGACGAATTAGCCCTTCAGATGGAAGTCAGTTCGATAGGAGTTCGTGATCATTACGATGGTGCATGTCACTACTGGAAATTTACATTCAGTCTCTATTAACACGCCGAAGTTGTGCTTTTATCACACAACGCCAGTTTAAAGATATCGATCACTTGGGCGCGCGCTACTTTCACTGCGCACGTTTTGGAGTCTCGAAGTAGGTTTTCACTTATGCCACCATCCTCTCTACGCCGAATACAGAAGGAACTCGCTGGTGGGTATTGCCTTTTAGATGGGCATTGATCGTTTCCCTATGTTAAGATTTGGTACGAGATCCGCCATTGAAATGCAGTATTAAACCAGTGTCAACAGGCAACCCTGAGATAGACCTATTCCGGTGGATAGCGACTATAGTAGCTTACCTGTGTAGTCAGTGGTCTAGAGGATTGGTCTATCAGACTGGCCCTGCTGATACGCCCTATGAAGGAGGGGAGTTCGATCTGGCCGTTCAGTTCCCTAAGGAATATCCATTTAAACCACCAAAGGTGATGATGATGTATGTATGTGTCTTAGGAGGCCCTTACTGGTCAGGTACAGTTCCTGACTAGGATTTTTCATTGTAATATTAATGCTAATGGAGTGCTTTGTCTGGATATACTGGATAAACAGTGGAGTCCTAGTCTAACGATGCAAACGGTAGTAGTAGTAGTAGTAGTAGTAGTAGTAGTAGTAGTAGTAGTAGTAGTAGTAGTTGTAGTAGTTGTAGTAGTAGTAGTAGTAGTAGTAGTAGTAGTAGTAGTAGTAGTAGTAGTAGTAGTAGTAGTAGTAGTAGTAATAGTAGTAGTAATAGTAGTAGTGGCAGTAGTAGTATAGTAGTAGTAGTAGTAGTAGTAGTAGTAGTAGTAGTAGTAGTAGTAGTAGTAGTAGTAGTAATAGTAATAGTAGTAGTAG
>NW_003213173.1:0-1327 GCF_000006405.1 Perkinsus marinus ATCC 50983
TATGACATAGTGTGTTACATAAGCGGGACTTTCCCGACAACAGGGACGAGCGAGTCGGAAGCCTGGTACAGGAGCGTCACATACGACTCACTCGCTCATCCACCTGCGGGACTGTGCACATGGGGAAGATTGACGCGCATTGCATTGACATATATGCAGCATAACATTTTTCGTACATATCGCCTGAGATGCCGTAGACAGTATCTACTAATTACTGCATAGTTCATGGTCTTTGTACTATCGGATTTGCCCGCACGAGAGGCAAACAAGGCAGGAAATGATGCCCTGATTCCGTTCAACATCGAGCTTGTCACCTCAGCCATCGAAAAGTCCGCGAATGTTACGGGGTATTTTATCTGTGAGACCATGACTTCTCTGAGCATGGAGTTACGAATACATTCCCTCGAATACATTTTTAGTGACTGTTTTCGGTTCCAGTGACTGTTTTCGGTTCTTAGTGACTGTTTTCGGTTCTCGTCAATCGAATGACTATCGACAACAACTCCGATATTTCGTCCAACATCAATCTCCCTCCGACCCAGGAGACCGGCGGCTTCGTGACTGTTATGGAAGCAGTTCTGAATGTCTGCGCTGGGTCGGCCATGGGAGTCAGGAAGGCCAATGAGGTGAAAACGCTGCTGGACAGAATGCATGCGATGTATACGGGCGCGCAAGAAGATCTGTGTGAGGGTCAGAGAAAGTTAATCAAGGTTATGGAAGAGCACGGTAGGGTCAAAGAGGAGATTTCGAGGATAAACAGGTCCGGCATGGCCACGGGTCTGGGGGTGCAGCGTACGGAAACACTGGGAACTGGCGGGATGCCCAGCAGACCCGACAGGGACGGAACTTTGATCTGGGTGACCGGTGGAGACATCAGAGAAGACAGGAGCACGGAGCATCGCCTCCGTATAGTCGGAAGAATTGGCTGTAAAGCCGAAGTAGTGGTGCTAGACAGCTTTTTCGCGAAAGATGGCAGGCTAGGGATCAGAGTAGCTGAAGGTGATGTAGGCGGTGCCGTACGTGCGGCCGTAGATCTTGGGTATGAAGGGAAGAGCCCTGGATCCTTTGAGCCTGAGTTATTCATAAGGGAAGTCGGCTCGATCAGTGAGCAGACGTTGAAGGATGCTATAGGTGAAGAATGCACAGCAGTTTACAAAAGGGGCCTCAACGCCTTTGTAAGAGTGAAGAAGTGTGGAGTTGAGCGGCTGCTAAGGGAGGGCATTAAGGTGGAATGGCGACTTATCAGACCCGAGCTGAAACACAGGAGGAAGATGTGCTATCGATGCTGTGAACTCGGTAAAAATGCCCATCTCGCCAGTGACTGCTC
>NW_003203436.1:0-913 GCF_000006405.1 Perkinsus marinus ATCC 50983
TTCATCAGGTTCAGCTTGCCTCGATCTCGAAATCTCTCCTGAATTCACTCCCACTATTCGCCGAACCACTGACAAATCCGCCGGGATTGTCCGTCTGCGGCTACGGGCGCGGGACTTGCCGACCGTCTCTATGCTTTATGATGTGGAGCTCATCGGGGACACACCCCAATTTGCTGAGCCTCGAGAGACCTATATGAGTTTCCAACCGTGCATGCCAAAGGATACATCATCCTTCAATAAGCTGACCTGTCTATGCAATAAGTACTCTCTTTGATTTACTGCTACTTCAATAGGTAACAGCTTACTATCTGCTCACTATTTTCTTTCCACCACCCATTCATCATTTCTTTCCGTGCTACCCTAGTAACATATCTCCACTTAATCCGACGCAATAGCTCTTGTGTGATTGAAGTATTAATTACATTATACGTATAAAAATGTATAAAAAGTCAACATAGGAGATTAGGCAGACACCTCAGATCTCATCAGCAGCTCACTATCATCGCACTGTTCACGACCTGGGCAATGAGGAATCATTCTCTCAACAATGTTGGCCATGAGCATTTTATCCCACCTGTATCATCAACATTACGTATGCTGGTCGATGATCCCGCTGTACTCGAGCTTTCAGAAGGTCGTAGGTGAAGCTCCTCGAAACGCTTTGCCGTACAGAATGCCTCATCAACGATCGCTAGGAATATATTCAATACGACGTAGATGAAGAGGCAGAGGAACGTGTAGCAATAGACTTGCCCCCAGAACCACGAAATAGAAGTCATATCCATGAACATGTCGTGGATGATATCACCATTGAGAAGAGAAAACATGCCCATGAGAGCGTCGGATAAAGAGGCGAAGTTGCTGCTGGGCCAGAATACACAAGTTCCACACAGTGCGTATGCCAATAGCAAAG
>NW_003212859.1:0-807 GCF_000006405.1 Perkinsus marinus ATCC 50983
CAGTCTGATCACTTCGGAACATACACCCAAGAACAGAGAAAGTCCCCCAGAGTGCTTGAGAATTCCTGTTGGAAACCCTCAAGCACTCTTAGTTAGGTATCAGACGAGCTATCTTGGGTGTGACGGTGTTTAGATTTTTTTTTCTATCTGAGATGGGGGGCATTCACCCGGGATCTGCACGGTGGCTGATTGGTATAGCCGTGTTCTATCCCGGGCACTGAATGCGTCACGGACGTGGACTGCTTCCCACATGGGTTTGTGAGATCCACCCTCGTCCGTGACATATTGCCAAAACTCCCATCACAGAACCTCCATCAACTGCGAACGGCATGACGTGAACTACTTTTCCCCGATCCTCGTGGGACAACAAATTGTGCCACACGTTGATATCCTTCGCACGCCCAACGAAACGCTCGGATTCGCCTCAGTTATAACAAGCCCGAGACGCCATTTGGCTAGTTCGGCCTCTCGAGACTTGTTTTCTTTCCCCATCCCAAACCCGCCCGGGACATTTCTCCTCTCATGCCCTATCTTTCACTTGACAATGCTCCGGCTCACCGTCAGCCAGCGATCATCAAGTCAGATATCCATATTCCAGTATCGTGCTTCCAGCCGCCACCACCACTGTGTGGAAGCTGTGGCCACCACGACCAACAGCCCATAAGGCTGCATCAGGCCAGCAGCCTCGGTTGGAAGCATGCAAGACGCTCCCAGATCATCAAAGTCCTCTTTTCGTGAGCGTCACGGCCAATCATGAATATGCTTGTCGAGCCAGCCTCGACAATGCATCAGCATCGGCCGCATACC
>NW_003200122.1:0-1557 GCF_000006405.1 Perkinsus marinus ATCC 50983
ACAAACAGTAGTAGTATCATTAGCGATGCCCCTAGGGCTCATCAAGGTTCCCTGGCAGGAAATCCCAGCACCAGGGCGAGGAGATTAGCGACGGAGACGAGACCGATGAAAGATAACATTCTCTATGGGGGGAATTGCTATAGTGAATCAACATTGGTGAAGGACAACTCCACACCTCAAGAAGGGTGGTCTACAACAGAAATCACTCCATCAACAGAGTAAAGGCAATCTGCATCCCTAGACGCACACAAGAGGCACTCGAGAAACCTGCGCTGGTGTCACTATATCGATCACGAGGGCGTGCGTTTTTTTCATCCACGTCGACCAAAGTCGGCTCGGATAGTTTGGTTCGGCGGTTCGGGAACCGAACCGAACTTCTCCCAAACCCGAACCATGTTCGGCCGGACGTAGGAAATGATGTGGATATTCTCAGGGACAACCTCCCGGAGGTTGTCCGGACCTCGTTACCTTAGGGTGACTCGGAGATACTCCGAGTCGCGACGACCCACGCAGAATCCTCCTTTGACCCACGCAGATTTGTTCGCGCACGTGAAAAATTTTTCGCGCGCGGCACAAAACTTTTCCAGAAATTTCTTTTACGGATTGTATAAACAATCACTCACAACATTATACAACATATAGAATGTCCAAACAGTTAATGATTAAGGGTGCCCGGATAGGGACTTCGACAAAATGGCATCTGACGGAGTCCCAGTAGGCATCAGCAAAGATATTCCTTTCTGTTTGCTCTATCCACGTTATGAACCACGCAAGTACGACCCTTATCCCACCTTGGAGGAGCATCTTCTTCTTCTTCTTCTTGCGCAGCACCCCTTCGACCAGGCGAGTAATAGCCAGTATAGAGGTATAGCTGCAGGCTCAGTCACTGTCTGAGCCCTGGTATGAACCGGTAGATAGTGTGTTACACGGCAGAAAGTTCGATAAATAGGAGGGTCCCCCCAGAGACCCCCAGCTGCCAGCAGTAGAATATTTTATATCTTGATATCCCTAGCGGGATGTCGGCCAGATCTTTCTCATGTACTTCAACCATTTGCGAACACTGCGGTTTGATGCCAACAGTCGGGTCATATCATAAGGGTTGTCCAGGGCATCTTTACCCAGACAGGTCTCTCTCCACCTCCGCCAGCGAGAGCACTGATGTAGGTGTATAGAAGTCTCCCTGCTCATGCCACAATAGCGACATTCCGGCATCCCACCGTCCCATCGGGATACATGGGCCCTCAGACAGCCATGTCCCGTCAAGGCTTCGGAGATAAGCCTGCGATCATTCATTGACACAGCCACCGTGCGAAGGCGACTGCATTGGCTGCGGTCGAGCATCACGCCTGTCTTCTTTATGTGTGTCAGCTGACGATCTTTGCGCCATCGCCATTCTTCTTCTTCTCTGAATTTCGCTTTGACCTGATGGACAGTGTACGACTCAGGAATGCCAACGTTTGTTATATCCTTTCTCTTTCCGCCTAATCTCGCCAGGGTGTCTGCGATTTCATTACCACTGATACCCGCATGAGCTCTTGTCCACTGAACTACTAGATC
>NW_003204872.1:0-1658 GCF_000006405.1 Perkinsus marinus ATCC 50983
ATACCAACGGATGAACGTAGATGTAGACGACCAAGTCGTCGTAATGCGTACAATACAGGTGTTATCAAGTAAAGAAGGATAACATATGTAGATGTAAGTGCTACAGCAGTAAAACGACGAAACATAAAGTATTGCAGGCGCGAAGTACTCCGTATGGAAACCTCAGTGAATTGCATGGTTAGAAGCGGTCAAAGCTTGACATGTATAAACCCTACCAACACATCTGTTGGCAGTGGGAGAGAGGCGGTGGAGTTTTGAGAGAGAGAGAGAGAGTGACGTGACATAAAATATAGAAATTATACTTCACACCACAGACCGTGGACAGTGAATGTCGTGAATTTTTGGCACAGTGTACATCGGCGCATGTTCAATGTGGTAGAAATCTCCATGAAAACTGAACGTGCTAGTGAGAAAAAAGCGTATGACACAAAGCTATCGTATGGTAAAAGATTGATAAGTGTTTAGTAAGCATTAAGGGTGTAAAGATGATCAGATAGAGAAAAGGCATTATTCTTGCTGTGAATAATTTCCTGTAACGTTTTAACACAATGTACATCGGCGCATATCTATTAGGGTCGATCTTACAAATACGGTTACAGTAAGTGATACGGAAAAGGCAGTTCTTGATAAAACGGAAGTGTACCAAGTATACGGCGAACATGATATATGTAGGGGTGTTGACAGTGAGACACAATTTGGAAGGAACCGAAAACAGGCACGGAAACGATTGTGAATTAATTACTCGGAGCAAATTTTTGTGACGGTTTAACACATCTAAATCGTTTTGATCGATCACGCTATGCAAGAGATACTGTGCATCATAGGGAGCTTCATCGCACGGCAAATGTAGTACTGGATAGTCTCAGTGGCATGTAAGGTATCCAGAGAAACTCAGACGCGGATATGACAAATCAAGAACGGAGTCAACTTTTTGACGCACGATTTGTTTACTCCTATTAGTATATAGTAGAGATTGACCCCAAGTTCCTTCCACACTCCAATACTCTATAGCTCATAGAATCTGGGTGTATAATTGTATTGTATCAGAATCGTCATATACTAGATATTCGAGAGTCTCGAATCGAGACACCGAAATCCAGCAATTATTGACATTGACCCCAAATTCGTTCCACACTCTACTACTCTATAGCTCAGAGAATTTAGGTGTATACGTGTATTGTATCGGAGTCGCCATGGACAAGATATTCGAGACACCGAAGTTCAACAACTATCGACATTGACCTTAATGTCCTTCCAAACTCCACACTCCACTACTCTATAGCTCATAGAATCTAGGTGTATACTTGTATGGTATCAGAATCGCCATGGACAAGATATTCGAGACGCCGAACTTCAGCATTTATTGACATTGACCTTAAATTCATCCCATGCTCTACTACTCTATAGTTCTTAAAACCTAGGTGTATACTTGTATTGTATCAGAATAGCCATGTAGAAGGTATTGGAGACACCGAAAATCAGCAATTATTGACATTGACCTTAAGTTTATCCCACGCTCCACTGCTCTATAGTTCATAGAATCTAGGTGTATACGTGTATCGTATAAGAGTCGCCATGGACAAGATATTCGAGACACCGAAGTTCAGCTATTATTGAAACTGACCCCACAGTCCTTCCACACTCCACTACTCTATAAT
>NW_003200299.1:0-695 GCF_000006405.1 Perkinsus marinus ATCC 50983
TTGAGAAGGAAGCGGATGCCGCCGTTGCCTATGCTGATTGTAGGATTGCTGCTCGCTCCTGTCTTCTGCTACTCATTCACAGACCTGGTCGTGTTGAGCATTTGTTTGGCATATGTTAGTGGTGTTTCCTACTTTCAGTCGTCAGCATCACTGGCTGAGTGGAAATAATCCTTGGATGCTAATTGGTTCTCTATCTGTGAATTGGTTGCTTCCTTGCGATACTCACTACTCGGTCAGTGAGGAAGTGCGTTTGCTGGTCAACGAGCTTTCTAACTGTCATTACCCTGCGCTTTTCTATTCGTCTAGTGACCAGGATGTGGCTTTGAGATTGTTCGCACTTAGAAATCCCGATGCTGGCTTCCAACGGTTGCCTCCAGCCCGTCTTGAAACACGGACCAAGGAGTCTAACGTATGTGCGAGTGTGTGAGTGGCAAACTTATACGCGTAATGAAAGTGAGGCCGTATGGCCATGTTGGGGTCACCAACAACCGACCTTGATCTTCTGTGAAAGGTTTGAGTATGAGCATATCCGTTAGGACCCGAAAGATGGTGAACTATGCCTGAGCAGGGTGAAGCCAGGGGAAACTCTGGTGGAGGCTCGTAGCGATACTGACGTGCAAATCGTTCGTCAGACTTGGGTATAGGGGCGAAAGACTAATCGAACCATCTAGTAGCTGGTTCCCTCCGAAGTTTCC
>NW_003199904.1:0-1329 GCF_000006405.1 Perkinsus marinus ATCC 50983
TCGAGGTGAACTCAAGTCCGAGCATGAACTTAGACACTCTGCTGGATGAGAGGATCAAAGTTGCACTGATAAGGTACGGGACAAGCATCTTCGGCATCCGCTGGTCTATACCACGCGGCAAACTCATCGTATGGACTTATAATAGCATTCTCTCGTTACTTCAAAACGGAACTGTCTCAGTTCTGGAAGCATTCAATGTTGTCACGCAACAGAGGGGATTCGGAGTTTTGCCGAGTATATGGCTACGATTAAAAGTGTGATTCACGATGTCAATTCCATCGTTTCAAAGTTGATGCAAGACTTGCACTGCAACCCGATTGAACACATACCCAACTTGCGCATGCGTGCATTCACTCTCAGAGACACAATCGGTGTAGTGGATCCCATCCCGTTCGATCGAAGAGCAGTGATGGAGGTCCTATCACGGAGACTCAAGCCGCCTACTAGAGAGGGAATTTGTGCCACCAAGCCGAGCCGACGCCCGCTTGGCATGAGCGTGGGCTTCCACCACTCAGTCACAACTCGGCAAAGGTTCCTTCATGGTAGATGACCACCGAGCAAATAAATTCTGATCTACATGAAATACTCTGCGGAAAGTCCCTGCAAAAAGAGCGGGACGAATGCTTCATTGAAACGGCGTGTATGTAACTTTGAAGTCCGGATTAGGTTGCGATGACTGTTTGCAGATAACTTTGAGCGAATAGCACCAGGAGAGCTGTGGGAGAGAGTACAGTCCATGAAAAATAAGATGTTCATGCCTCCTGATAATTCACCATAGTTTCCTGTTGCGAAACACCGACATGTGTTCCTCTGAAGTTACAACATGTATGAAATGATGATTGAGCCCAACCTGCTACACTCATTTCCAAAATGCGAACTATGCTATTGCAAGTCCGGCCTCGAGAGAGGCACTTTTGTGTTGCGGGAATTGCTCAAGTCAGATTTCCGCCACGACCCCAGTGATCGTACAAACTCCATGACACTGAAATTTATTCCTCCTGGGAAAATTCTAAGCCCACCGATGGGAAAAACTGTGCTTCGCTCACGCCAAGCTTCAGTACTCAAAGTGGCTGTTATCACTATCCGTTATCGTCAAGATGCTCTCTTCCAAACTCACTTTGGAATGCAGCCGTTCGTCCGCAACAGAACCAGAACGCAGCTCCTCGTCCGCGGCAGAACCGGAACGCGGCCCTCCGTCGACAGCAGAACCGGAACGCGGCCCTCCGTCGACAGCAGAACCGGAACGCGGCCCTCCGTCGACAGCAGAACCGGAACGCGGCCCTCCGTCGACAGCAGAACCGGAACGCGGCCCTCCGTCGACAGCAGAAC
>NW_003206037.1:0-2167 GCF_000006405.1 Perkinsus marinus ATCC 50983
CTGTGATAGTGCCGAGCCGAGCATGGGCTGGGAGCAGTAGCAAACGTTGTACTAAGGGCGATCTTGGGTTCTCTTATTCTCTGTTCGCTAGGGGTATACGAATTTGCCGCGCATGACGACGTCTGACGACGTGATGTCTGTGGCGGCATCTTGCCAGCGTACGCGCGGAATTCTCCACAGCAAAAACATTCTGTAGGTATCATGGACATTACTGTTATGCAAACAGTTGACGACCGGTGGCTATTCGTGTCAAATACTCACCAACCAGAATTGGGATCGCTTAGAGGCTTTACGAGACGGCCGGGTAGATGAGCATCTCGCTGAGTGGTGGAACGCTACGGGGCGGAAAATGAGAGTAATTCTGTGGAGTTTCGAGTCTGCCAAGCTTCTCTGATCTCAGATAGCCTACACTGTCGTCGACGGTTTATTCCGACCGCATGCTAAGCCGGCGGACACTCCTCCCGGAGAGCTTAGTGATCGACGAGAAGGAATTCATCGCGAATGGATTTTTGAATCGAATGCCCGTCACATTTAACACTAGCTGTACAGTAGAGATAGTTGCAATGGAGCACACCGTGACGAAGTGAATGCATTTCGGCGGTGTTCAAATTATGTCGAGAATGACAGACGTTTGGTTATGGTGTTTTTGATGAGTTGCAATATTCAATCAGCACAATGTCCTTGCGATGTTACATTCAGCTTCTTTTCACTATTTTCTCCTATATGATGTTCGACTCAGACATTCCGAGGATGATGGTAAGTGACTCCCAAGTGGCGCTCCTTATATGGGAAGACGTAGGTCTCGAAAGTTCTTCTGAGGTGGATCATTTTCGGCATAGTACTGGTACTATGCCTTTACTGTTCTCTCTTGCTCTCGCATTTCGGTCTCGCAAGAATTGAGGCGTTCGTCGTCAGAGTGTTAATGCTTTATCGTGACCTTATGACCCTGCCTTCAGCCCCGGACCGGAGCCGCCGGTATTGTCTCCAGGATTTATGGCACAAGAAGTTGGACATTATAGGCCCCATAATATAGGAAAGAATCATTGGTCATAGTAGTTGTCCATACACCACTACGAGATTTCAAATACTAACTCCGGACATTCACCGCACTGGACCAATTGCCTGTGAGTTTACTGGTCCAGGCGATGGGTTTGTTTCTCAACAAGAAGATGAGGATCATGATGGTACTCAAGACAGTAACCATTAAGGAGAGCTAAAAAGATGATTAATTTCCTACTAATGCATTCACTCTGAAACTATCGGATGAAGAATGCGAGTAAACGTACAATTATCGTCGGATGCTTTCTCATGTGTTGCTTCCGCTTTCGAAATAGGATAGTTATCGTAAACTACAATTTGCCGAACTTCAACGCGACATATAGTTCAATTCGTCTCGCGTCTGTACAATTTCCTATGTTTCAATCTTGATACACAAGAATTGATGCTCACTGTAAATAGCTATGTTCAGTAATAGTACAACGTAATTATATCATCATAGATAGTAGCTCAAATGGGGAAGCTGAGCTTCTCAAACTCGTGATATTCAAACTCATGTCAAACCCTTGGATGCCGCCGAGGGTGGTGGAGGAACGACACGGAGTTCGATTCAGGAAGCACTATTCATATTAGACACGATCGCCGTGAGCTGCGGCAATAAATCGTCGAGAAGGAAATGATCTTCATCGTTAACGTAGGTTCCTAAAATCGTTGAGGGAACGTCACGAATTCTTGGAGATGATCATCCTAGCCTTACCGTTGAGGATGTCTGCAATATGATCCCTCATAAAGGTGTACGGAGGAACACTCGGAAAACAGCAGATATCAGTGTCAACATCGTGCCATATGCTGCTACCACTGTCATCAACTATAACCACCTGAAATGACCATAAACAGCAATTACTCCGCGCGCCCGGTATTCACATCCACCCAACTACCTTCTCGTATCCTGCCGGGAGTACTTCAGTGGACTTATCAGTGCCGATGCCAAGCTCTTGGCTGCTATATATTCGCCCATCGAACAGACACCCACTGGGGTCTAGGTGACGCGCTATGAAATGTACGTAGTCTGTGCTACTGAAGATTGAAAGATACTGCTACGATCCGGGTTTTCGAAGAGCCTGCTCACCTAGCCGCGCTGAATATGGCCAATCTGCTATCTCGCGTGACT
>NW_003206668.1:0-1055 GCF_000006405.1 Perkinsus marinus ATCC 50983
ATGCTTAATATTGACCTTGGCCATGTACCGGTACAGATTGGTTACATCGCCCTAGCTATCGGGGTCTTATGTTCTTATGTCCTTCAAGTCGTCCCTACTATTCGATCCCTGATTGTCTTAGTGACGCGTGATAGGGAAGTTCAAAACCCAGTCAAGAGTCGTCTGTTGTTCTACTCGGTGGCCATACTATGTCAAGTGGCTCCTATTATAACCGCTATAGCGGTGAGATCATTGGGTATCACATTCTCGTTCGTGGGCATTGTTGGTTCGAACACGATATCATACATCATGCCATCCTTCTTGTTCTGTAAAATGTATCAAAAAGTGCGTCCGGAGGCGAGCAAGTCAATCTTCGTCCTATCTTTACTGCTGTTGCTGTTGTCTATAACTCTAGTACCGCTCTGTATCGGCTCACTCATTCAGCAGATCATCTCGGGGAGTATCTGAGCCAAGTCTTACCAGATGTTATCCGATAATCGTTCGCATTCGCTATGTCTTCCGGCTAAGTTTCAATGGTCGAATGCGTCCTAGAAGTTTTTAATGGGGTCATATTCATCGTCGTCAAGGTTTGTATGTATTCGTTCGCCACGTAAACAAGAACGAGTAGCTGGCGTAAAAGTCTTGTCCAGTTTCGTGGTTGTCTTTCCTTGTGTTGAAGTGCTTTATACTGGACCAATGCTCCTACAGTGTGGTATTGACAAATAGGTAGTTCTTAGTCGACCACCTCATGGTCCGATATAGTGTTCCATTTCGTTGGTTTGATGATGCATCTTGGTTATCACATGAATCGAAAGTAATCGTATGATGTATGATGAGCACTGATCAGTTTATCGTTTAGGAACAGGCTCTCCCAGTTCCTCAACGTGTACCTTGAAGTGAGGAATTCTTGACGCTCCTCAAAATTGAAAGCCTATACGAAAGTTTTCTTTTAGTGAGAAGGGTTCCTTCCTCTAATATGCATCTCGAAGAACAATTCCTAAGTTATAGGGCCGGTGTTGCATGTAATCAGTCCCTGCTTGTGGTCCTGGTTGTTTCTCAGTGCACTGCTCATGTCT
>NW_003214217.1:0-1902 GCF_000006405.1 Perkinsus marinus ATCC 50983
TGGTGGTCACCACAGGGGTGGTTGTCACGGCCTGAGCGGTAGTCGTTGGAGCAGCCGTGGTATTAACCTCAGTAGTGGTAGTCGCAACAGAAGCACTAGTAGTAGACGCTGACTTGGTTGCGGGAACCGCTGTGGTGGAAGGCGATTCAGTGGGCTCAGCGGTGGTCACATGACCCATGGAACAGGGTACGGCCTCGCCGACGCAGCTAACATCACCAGGCTGGAAGCAATAGGAGCCGTCAGTTCTTCTGACGAGACCGAAGCAAATAGAAGGTGTCATCCAACCCTTGCAGTATGAACCATACTTGGACCCGCGGCATCCATCGACCTCCGAGCACATCTGTGAGCAAGCATCCTCAGTGGCAGTGGCCACAGCAACGGCACTGGCAACAACTACAGCAGTAGAAACAGCAAAACGCATTGGGAAACTTTTGAACGGATGTCAAATAACTTGAAACAGATAAGTATACACACACTCACAACCCCATCACCTAAATACGGATCTCTGACACCACTCAAACTCCCGAGACACGACAGTCGATTATGAACGTCAGATAGCCCTGCCAAGTAGCTATGAAGCTTTGTGTTGAGATATGCATTCTTGTCTCCGTGATTGGACAACACTAGTCTGGAAGTTGTGCTCCCCGTGCTTGTGTGGGAAGTGTTCTCATGCTAAACCGTATCGGATGCAGTCCATAGCCTGGGACTACTTTATACGCAGTAAGACAGGAAAATGAGACCACTGTGGAGCCACACGAGGTGAGAGCCACGAGGCCGGGGTTTGTGTCGGCACTGTCTCCCCACCGACGATGACTCCGGTCAACTCGAAAGAGGGAAATCTCAGCCTCATTTACACGGATATAATGCCCAATTCGGGCGGGTCGAGAACCCACATTGGGATCGCAAATGGGCCCTATGGTATTTCTGTTTGGAACATATCCATATCCGTCTCTGACCCTCTACGTTATCGAGGTTTCCTTGGGCCTATATGCTACACGCTAACACGGGAGGTGTTGAGGTGGTTGCTGAGTTCTGTTGTGAGAGGCAGGCCGCTTGAGCAAGCTCATGATGTTGATAATAACGAATAACGATGAAAGACGAAAGAAAGCTTCAATTCGAAATAATTCACATCTGCAAATATGCACACATTCCCGCGAGTGAGTTGTGAGCAACCGTTGATTGTCAGGTTCACACGAGTTGTTTGTGGCCCACCCTCTACTGATAATGGTGAATTTGCCAACCGCTCGACACAGTCGAAGCCCTCGGATAGCAAGACTGGGTCTGCGCAGTCATTACGGGTATTGTGTGTAGTTCGCTGATCCGAACTGTCATTTGTCCTCCCTGCAGCCCGGATCCGGTGGTCCACGGCGTCCAAGCTCTCAACAACAAAGCCACCAGCCCCGCCTAGTACCATCCCCAACTAGTCCTTCTCTTTATCTGAGATGCTTATGGGTGAGATATGCAGCGATTGGTGTGGAAGAATCATTTGTAGGTGAGGGAAAGTCTTGTCAATAAAGTCGACCTTCGAAGAGCATTGGAGGTCTGTAGAGACGTCTCAGCACAAGTACCCCAATACTGGGATATCACACCGATGTGAGCGAATGTCGAAGCAGTGGTGGTACTCTTACTTCGCTACTATACAGTGAACTTCGCCAATCATGAAAGTTTGTATCATTAGACTTGTGTATATGACTATGTACGACTGTATATTGTTGGTATACTAGACCAATTCTAAGTTATGATTTCGAATATTCTATCAATACTTCGCTTCGGTTACTGATCGCTCCAACACAGTATAATGCTCTGCTACTAGAGAGATGCCACCTATGCGGAGGACGCTATACATTTAGTATAGGAAATACTTATTAGTAAAGGCCTGTTCGAAGTAGCTTCAATAGGTAT
>NW_003206234.1:0-1387 GCF_000006405.1 Perkinsus marinus ATCC 50983
CTGAGTCACTCCAGTCAGAGTATGAGCTAGAGGGAGGTACATTCCTCAACCCCCTAAAGTACTCATGCTTGCCCTAACCATTTTCTTCGGTGTACGACCATATACGTGCTTTCTAGGACTATTGACCAGTGTCCACGTATAAGGTAGAGTCTACGTTGATTTTCTGTCATGCCAAGGGAGTTAATAGTGCCAAGTCGCTCTCTTTGGGGCACGTGAGCGGGCATGTAGGCAAACTGAATCAGCCTGCCTGCCGTACAACTGGGCAGTATAGTCCCTATACTATACGGGTTTCGTAGCAGCACCATCTACTGGAAACTTATATTTTCTAGCACTAGTGGCGTAATCTAAGTATAAATTTCCTTCTCTCTCTACTAGCACGGACAACTTTATGTCAGTTATATACCGCCTAACGTGTTTCACGACTCGTCACTCTTCTGTCTTAGAGAGGTTCTTGGGCATTTCAGTCGGTGTAACCACTATCACCGTGGAATTTATGGCATATATCGTTTGGCTACCACCGAACACACTGACAGCCTACCTGCGGCTGCCTTTAATCTCGCTCGCCCAAAAAATCGATCTGTCATGTAGCTCATCGCGTAGCACTTGACAGGAAGTCTAGGCGACAGGTAGTGCGGGTGCGGATGCTGACAACAATCAACCCATTGGTTCTTCGATTCATTTAGTTAGATTTGAATCTTGGGCGGTACCTTTATCTATTTTGGTGTATTCTTTTAGTAATAAAGCATGGCGGTCAAGCACAACAACGTTATCCCCAACATCCACTTCCGCAAGTATTGGCAGAAGCACATAAAGACCTGGTTCGACCAGTCTGCTCGGAAGCATCGCCGTCGTCTTACTCGCCAGTCTAAGGCAGCGGCTGCCTATCCGAGGCCTTCTGCTGGACTTTTGAGACCAGTTGTCCGTCCTCCTACTCAAAGATACAACTACAAGCTCCGTCTCGGTCGTGGCTTCACCGTGGAGGAGCTGGCCGCCGCTGGTATTTCTGTCAAGCTCGCACCCACTATTGGCATCAAGGTAATTAGGATCTCTGCTAAGTCAATATTGTCATCCCCGTATCAGGTCGACAAGCGTCGTCACAATAAGTCTAATGAGTCTCTTGCGTGCAATGTTGATCGCTTGAACCAGTACAAGGCTAGGCTTGCTGTCTTCCCTAGAGGCTCGAAGGTGAAGAAGGGTGATACTGCTCGTGCTGAGCTAGTTAATGGTACTCAAAACACCTGCAAGGTAATCAATCGATGTCGGACTATCTTGCATATATCAGTTTTCCCCTCCTGTTAGACTATTATTCCCGTCCCTACCGCCCGTGTTGTGGAGCACGCCCGTGCGATCACTAAGGGAGAGCGCGAAACTTCCGCCTACACTACCT
>NW_003209869.1:0-1350 GCF_000006405.1 Perkinsus marinus ATCC 50983
AGAGTGACGTCGATGTGGCGGTGGATGATCGGAGGGGTGGCTTCTTTAAAAGCTTCATGAAATTCTCGCAGCATATTCAATAAGTGTGGTGGTAGTTTTGCATCCCAAGACGAAAGAAGATGGCGGCATTTCGCCACTTGAGACTGTAGTAAGTTGCGAATTGGTAGCAAGAAGAAGGGCAAGACCTCGGGAAGAGACATAACCTTCCCTAGCAATGTTAGTGCGTCCCGCAAGGATGGGTTGCTAGGGAGCTCGTGAGTAATGAAACTCGCCCATCCTCTGTCGCTATAGCGAAGGGAGCGGCCATGATCGACAGTTTGGAGCCCTAAGAAAGGGGCAACTTGAACCGTAGATACGTCGACCAGAGTAGTAGGGAAGTGATACTTGTCGAAGAGCTGCTGCAGCTGTTGAGGATGTGGATGGTCCGTAGCGACATCGTCCATATAATATTTGATGTTGTAAGGTGACTTCGCGGTGGTACAAATATGGGACATACATGCGAGTAGGTCAATCAACGCAACATACTTCTCACTTGACGTAGCATTGTGATCTGGTAGTGTGACCAGGCAATGTGGGGTCTTGTGCAGGCTGAACTGTGCCATAGTAGTAGTTGTAGGTTGCGGAGTGGGCACTGTAGTCAAAGTATTAGTAGCATACGATGAATTGCCCGTGCCTGTTGTAGCTGATTGTGTCGTTGCATGAGAGTACTTGCATTTGTCGCCGAAGATGCAGGTTCCAGCTTTGAACTTCCTGCAGGGCTCCCGAACCGTTGTAGTAGTGGCGGGTTCAGCTGGGGGCATTGACGTAGTGGTAGTAATTGCAGTAGTAGTAGGTAGGGTTGCATGTAGAAATTTACATCGAGTGCCATAGGTACATCGACCTTGAAGGTTGAGACGACATATGTTAGTTGGCGAGTGCTGTGTAGGTGCACTCTGACTCCCTTGTTTGTAACCACTAGATTCTTCATAAGAGATACACCAATCCACCATGACATTGAGGGGGGTAGTTGCTTGAGGGTGTATTTGTAGGAGTGGTTGTCGCAGCCAAACTGGAAGACCATCTAGGAAGGCTCGACGTAAAGCCGTAAGGGGTATCTCATGGTTGAGATAGCGTGCATGTTGTTGCAAATTTACAATGATGCTGTGTAGGGCTTCGACATTCTTAAAAGTAGTGTGGTTGATATCTCGGAGCTGAGCATAGATCTTATCCACGTTGTTAGTGATAGACCAACGGTTGTTAAACCAATGCTCTGCGGACTGGAGTCGATCGAGTATGGTAGCATCGGAGCGATGTTCTTGGCTAGGTAGTTATCAAGCTCTCGGGCTTGAATTTGCTGCATACATACCGTAG
>NW_003202574.1:0-1172 GCF_000006405.1 Perkinsus marinus ATCC 50983
CGCATCTACTAAATTCATCACATGCGAGTAGGGTCTCGCACCCGTTCTATACCGTTCCCCATCAACTAAATGAAAGTCGACTGCTACAAAGACGGTTAACAGAATCATCCGGATACATTAACGAACACTAACAACTCGACAATACACATAATGTTTGAGGAAAAAGAGATCGTGGGTTTCTCAACCAGCTGTGTGTGTGATCAGTTCGGGTTGGACACAGATTCACACAGTGTCATTGATTTTTTATTGCATGGGCGAGACAATTACTGTCATGTTGTATAACAATTGACATCCATCTAGTTCAAACACCATAACATCACGGTTTGCCTTTTACTCTAATAACAGCATGCTCAACGAAGTGAAAGACACAGAATCCCCTCAATGCACACTCCAATATCCAGTGGAATCGAGGTTACTATTATGCTGTGTAACAGCTGATCAACCACGAACACGTTACTTCTCACCTTGGACAATTGCGCACCGACTCGCAAAATCACACACCATTAAACTTAGCGCCCGCCCAGATAAGCACACGTGAACTTTGAATTTTTGTGCTGCAAGGTTTCAAAGTTTGGTGAAGTGCACCCAACCTGGTAACCGTGTCTGGTGCTACATTGGATAATCCAAACATATTATGGGTTATGGTGTTCAGGATATTGGGTGAATTAATCCATGTTTGCAAATGATATGGTACGAGTATCTTTGATGTGGTCGGGACCGTGCCTATCGACTAATGTGGAATTGCCTGAGTGGCACGCTCTAGGCATTTGAGACGCGTTTGAGGGAAGCTCTAGATGTTCCCTTCACTTGAAAAGTAACATTGATGATACAATCGTAATCGAATCGTTTCTAGGAGCTCATTGCGCGGGAGGCCGAACAACACTACATAAAAACATTTCTGTCGAGCCAAGATGAGGTTGTCAGCTGTTACGCAGCATGATAGTGGCCTCGATATTGTTAAGTATTAGAGTAACATCAGTACCTAGAGATAGATGACTCGTATGAGGTTGTCAGCTGTTACGCAGCATGATAGCACGAACAAATGAGGCAAGGCAGTCCTGACAGCCTTCACTGATATGTTCCATAAAGTTCCACACATAGTCTATAAGTCCAGAAAGTCATAACGTACAGTTCGATTGGAATCAGTCCCCACTGGATCGTCTGCAAAGGAG
>NW_003202916.1:0-1004 GCF_000006405.1 Perkinsus marinus ATCC 50983
ACATATCACGGGGAAATAACTTACGAACTACAATGAGACGTATTCCGCCCTCTGAACACAAGACAAGAGACTAGCAAAGAAGAAGTCTCCTATGGATGACAGAGAGCCTCTAGGAATCAATGGTTCAACACTTCAGAGTAGAGTCGTGTGGGATGAAATATATGTAGCGAAACAACGACCACAAGTGGGTAGGTCCTTTCTGCTCTCCCTTGGCAAAGGGCAATCAAATTGAAACCATCGGAACCGTTCGTTGAGCATTCTATGCTCCTCATGTGATAAGTGACGGCACATGAAAAAGCCAGGAACGGTCACTATAATTGGCGCATCATCCCAGTAAATCTCGTCGGCCTTACTGCTCGTTTTTGGTACTGGCACAACAAGTGGCACCCTCCCTTCCAGTAAGCACAAGCAGTCCGAGATGCCGAAGCCTGCTTGGTTTGGGTACACCCGAAAGTCGTCAATGACGATCACTTCTGGCCGGTACTCGATCAGGACCGCTAGGGGGTAGCTGCCAGAACTCAATCCGGAGACACGGTAGATGTCACCTAGATGCTTAGCTAGGAACGTTTTGCCACAGCCTGAAGGTCCTGCGAGAGCGATGTTAAGGTTTCGACTTCTGCCGCCATTGAGCATAGATACAACAGCATCACAGAAAGTCTGAGGTGATATGTTGTTTCGAGCCAGTATACTGCTCAAAGCATCTTCCGTAACCCCTTTGCACGCACACACACCCAGGGTGTCTGCGTCACGAAGCAGCTGGACGCGTGGTTTACCAGCTCTATCCAACCGATCCTGGGCCGTCTCTAGCGCCCAGATCTTCTTAAGCATAGCATCCGGTGTGTCACGACTGTCGAGGATGAAATTCTTGACATTTTTCTCTTTGTTGGCGTGAGAAAGAAACTCGTCGACTGTTCGTAGTTTTTTATTCACCACCCACGGTGCTAGATCGGATAGTCTACGAATTTTGGAACCCCTCACAGACCCATTAGTAGCATCGGCCGTAA
>NW_003216107.1:0-1955 GCF_000006405.1 Perkinsus marinus ATCC 50983
AGCTGACCCATACGTGTGTCAATGCGATTGTGGGAGCGCATGAGGACGGGGTTCTGCACTTGGGCGATATAGCTCGTAGGAGTAACGTGATTGAATGCAATGAATTGTCATTTTTCAGGGACCATAGAAGCGTGTACTATTCGACCTGATGATAGTGTCACAGAGATGCTCATGCCGGTGGCGGCAGCATCGGATTACATCGGAAGGCTGTCGCCGCCTCAAGTCGCATTATTTGGTTACTGGGCAGCCCATACAAAGGTGCCTGATGCATTCAATTGGAAAGTATGGCGGAGAGCGTTCGTGCGGAAGTGGAACTCGATGTCCCCTGGAGCACTGGTAGGGGCATAAAGAAGTAGCCATGCTAAGAGTGGGTTTAGGTCAGCTGTATCGAAACTATAGCATCCACAGATGATGTCCTTGAGGTAGCTCCCTCATTGAAGAGCACTATAGAAGATGCTCTCGTGGCTCGACAGGACGCCTTCGATGAGTCTCATATCACTAGAATATTCGACCGTTGTGTGGATGTCATGACTCGCCGGAGTGCCTTGGCGCTCTGCAGTGCTGTATGCAAGCTCATGCCGCAGGTAGTACGAGCTGTTTCCAGCCTTGCGCGGGAAGATGTTGGTATGGTGCAGGTCACCATGGTGTCGATCCAATGGGAGTCGGCTGTTATTCCATCTAAACCACAGTGCTTTGCAACTATATGTGAGAAGTTCCACATATCTGGTGGTGAGATCGAACAATTGCTGTCGGCTGAGCCCTCGGGGGCAGCCGTTAACTCACCGCAGCCCCGTCCTGGTCGATCATCCCGACATCCTGGATAATGTTTCTGCATGACCGTTTCAGTGGCGAGCTTTCGTACCGCGTTGATCCCCCAACTATCGCGTGGCCATATTCGGTATGCCTTGAGAAGCTCTTTCATTGCTTGTATGCACTCGTCCTCTTCGTCGAATAAGCTGATTATTATAAGCAGCATCGCTGGAGAGCGTTGCTTATCGAGGGGCTGCAGCAGTGGTGGCCAGGATCTGGTGATGTGATGGAGCCTAAGTGGCAGAATGGTAGTCGGTGACGGGTCTGGAAGAATGTATGCTCAATCATTTCGCTGACAGCATCATTATGGAAGGCGCATTTGTATACTAGCAGGAAGTTGAGACGGCACGTGATAGGCCGCTTGACTTCGCTTTACTGTTAGAATGTAATCCATGTACTCGACGTGTTTAGTCCGTACAGTCATCTACCTCGAGATAGAAAGACCTAGTCAGGGTAGTGTGGCTGGTAGCATGCAGCTGTTCCATGGGTTCAAAGCGTATCTCAGTGAGCAAGAGAAATACCAATACCCGTTCAACTGCTGAACGTGTTTCGGCTACCGTTGAACCTCAACGTTACATTTCACGATCCATTAGTAAGTAGTCGTTCGCATATTATTGATGCTCTCATGTATCGTCTACTTATTTGGATGATATGGCCAATGCTAATCACCGCCTGCAATGGATGTTTCGGGACGTTATGTTTGCAGTTCAAAATCCCACTGTAACGATATGCAGAAGCTTCTTTGTGGTTTTCATTCGATGTCGAGTCCTCTTTCTTCCTGGAAGTCTTCTGCGGTTCATCGTAGTGAGCAAGCAATTTCCCAGATGTAGCTTCCTCGGACGCGTTCCCAGGATGCATGTAGTGTTGAGCTAGAGATCCAATGCTGGATCAGTTTCTAGTCTACACTGTCGAGTACACCTTCCTCAAGCTATATGGGTTCATCTACATTGGTTCATGATGAATAGCAGTAATTATTCCGAGCATAGGACTCCCTCGTAACACTTCATCACCGTGACCCTTGGATTTGAGCTGAGGAGAGACCACCATCGTCGTATATATTGTATACCGCTTAGTTTCTGTTCCTTAACTTGTTAAACTACTGTACTATCTAGAGCCAGTATGTCCACGTCCTCGTTGAGTGCTCC
>NW_003214032.1:0-1041 GCF_000006405.1 Perkinsus marinus ATCC 50983
CGAAAACAGAGTAGAGGTCCTGACTCGAGGAAGTACTAATCCTGATGACATCGTGGATATGTGGATGGCTATGCTCTGTCGGCAGGGTGGGGTTACACCTGCTCGAGGCGTATGGTGGGAACAACTCACTTCGGCTTCTTGCGGGTCCCTGATAGCATCCTGAAAGGCCGTGAGCTCTATCTCCAATCCGTTCTGGATCCGACATGTGGACACTATGCCGCATCTGGCGTTGTGGATGGTCAGGTGAATTTTATGGACAGTATGAATATGTCGGTCCCGTCTTCGGGTTTTTTGTACAAGCCCTACGCCAGCTGTATGGTTCAAAACGTGTACTTAATGCTTCGGCCCAACAGCAGAGTTACGGGAGTAATTTATGCGGAGTTCTTGTTATTGCTAGACTTACTGTGGTTGTTTTTAACCGCCAGCGGTTTCGTCTTTCGGTGTTCGATGAAGCTAGTATGAGATACCATTCGGCTGCATGCATTACTAGGAAAGAAATTAGCAGGTTTCGGGAAATCTTTCCCGCGCTAGCTAGCATGTTATTCTCACCTGAAGGGGAATTCAATACCTGAGTTTAAAGCTTTTATGAAAGTCCTAAGAGTGTAGTTGTCAATCAAATATTCCTCAAATAATTCCTTAATACCGGACGACGATGATAAGCGTTCATTGATCACCCAACTAGCTATGTCTGCACCCTTATCAGAACTCTTGCCGCTATGTATCATAACCACAGTTAGTAGTGAACATAATGCCTAATCTATTGATGATTTCCGAAACCATACCTTTGACTACGTTACTTAACGTACGAAGTATAACCAATAGCAGCTGGTAAACCTCAACACAGTGTACTAACTCAAGCTGTAGCCTAAGTCCCAGGCCAGTAAGAATCAGAAGCTTAACTCACTTCTGTCCTCAGTCTAACCTTTAAGAGCACTAGGCAAGTGCTCGAGCAAGGCCTCAGCACGCATGCAGAAATACGTGACGCCACCGCTGTCACGGCGCACAATACAATAACAGTAATAACACAGTAATACAGCCAAA
>NW_003212403.1:0-1111 GCF_000006405.1 Perkinsus marinus ATCC 50983
AATCGATTTTCATTAATCTTGGAAAATAACGCACATTTTTACATTTGCATATGAGATTGACATTCTCTGATTCACTTGTTTAACGTGAAGTGGTGTAATACTCCATGTGAAGTAGAAGCCGAAAAATTATTTTCCGCGAAGTGAAATGTGAAATATGTTTTTCATATCACTAGGGTGAAACTCCATCATTATATCTTGTATGAAATTAGAGTTTGACCCGCTTTACGTGAAGTGGCGTAATACTCTGTGAAAATACTACGCGATATTCGCGGTAGTATAATTTTCACTAGTGTTTTTCATATCACTAGGGTGAAACTCTATTGTGTGTAGTTGGCCAGCGCGAAGTATGGCATCAAAATTTACTCGATCATTCAACTGAGTTCTATACTCACTTACGCAAGGCAGCAGCAAGAGCAAAGCTCAGAGGCGATCATTCCCGCTGGGATGGAGGCAGCTCTGGAGAAGTATAGGCAACAGTATGGCGTGTAGTAGATTTCGGAAATGCTTTTTATGATTTTTTGAGATTTGATTTAGTTTTGGGAGGAAGTTTGTTGTTGTGTTGTTGTTGAATTCAATTCGGGATTGTCAACAAGGGCACATGCGACTTTGAGAAATAACGTTCCCTAGGGTTTGATAACAATGGGGAAAATGTTGCTAATGTGATGATGACATTTACATGGGAAACTGATTGAAGAATGTGTTCCTAGCCATCCGTGGAAAATTCAAAATGAGTCCTCCTCCCGGAACATTATAGGTTCCTGCATGGTTTGTCGATGCGTGGACGATGCTGATATACTGCTAGGGGTTTGTCGAATTTTCCATTTCTCTGTAAAAAATGAATTTACCAGTGACGATTACATCAAGGAAACGGAAGTACATTCTTGGAGGTGAGCTGGGGAAAAACGTTCGTAAACTCGAATCGGCATCACATTTCACATGTATAATCGTTCTGAAAGTTGGGAAAAAACGTCCGTGAAATTGGATCCCCACTGTATAATCGTTTCGTACTTGGTGTTGTTTTCAGCGTGGGCGGCCAGTCTTTCGACCGGAGCTGTGTTATGGGTTAACGCGAAACGGAAAGCGGAAATTCGACATCCCTATTTGATCGAAG
>NW_003215843.1:0-2035 GCF_000006405.1 Perkinsus marinus ATCC 50983
ACTAACGGTGAATGTCTCTTCTGAGCGCATATTGGACTCGTCGTAAAAAATTATGAACTTGTCGACACTTCTCGGCAGCCGCATCATCCTAGCGCTGTAAGAAAGGATCTTGTCCGGTTCGTCGCTCCTCACACTAGAAGTAGTGTCGCGCTCCTTCACCTCACAAACAACGCCTGAGCTGCCGAAGAAAGTCAAGAACTTGCAATCTATCAGTTTCGAGAGCTCTGCGCGTTTTCTCGGACTAGGCGATTCCACCTCTACCACTGAAATCGCTTTCGGAGATGACGCATTTGAGGAACACGGCGGCGATGGGGCGTTTGCCATTGCAATGGGTAGCTGGTTCACTCTCCATGTAGTGACTGAAGCGATAGGGTGTATGGGAGGGCTGACGATAACGCATTGGTTCTCGAGAAACCCGACGGGGGATAACTGGTCAACAGTTCGAGATTCGTTACCTGTAAATTTATGACTGTAAGGACATCACAATCCTCGATGATCAATGGGACACTTACCGGAGTTTTCGCTGATGATTTCGCTATCTAAATCATTCGGGATGATCCTGGCGACTGCACCTTGCGATAATTGGCTAGTCATACACTTGTCGTCCAAAGCCCAGGCAACCAAAAGGGTCTGGAGCAGCTGCGAGTGACAGATTGTGGCATCGGTGTACCTGTGAGGATTCCACAGGGAATCCCTGTCAGGGATGAGACCGGAAGCGACGTACGCGCGAGTAAAGCTCGGCAGTACTGCCTCCAGAAGATCCTCTACCAGCCACATCGACCCAGGAACAGAGGTAGATGTATGAATGATACGCTCAAGAGTTGAGTTCTGGAAAGACGCCCAGTAACATCTGGCTGACAGCCCAGTTCTCGCACCCGGAGGATACAATGCGTGCTCGGCTGAAGAGTTACCATACATCTGTGCTCCCCGAAGAGCACATTCACCTTACATTCCGCGTTGAAGAATTTGACAATACTACCAATTGACGCCTCTTGGTCCACTAACTGGAGTCGACGAGCTGCGCCTATTGCTTGCCGTATTTTTTCATTCTTCACTTCGGAAACTCCCAAGTCACTAGGATCGAACAGCCTCAACCAACCAAGCTTCCTCTCAAATCGATCCTACCTGATTGCCAAGAAATATTGAGCGGATAACAGATTCACCCACCTCCCTTGCAGAGTCTCCACTACAGCAATGGGTAAACCAGGTAGACCGACGAGGTCGGAGAACATCCCATGAATGTTATTAGCGGTTTCATAGAGAGAGTGATTGCGACTTGCGTAACGCTCTGACTCCATAATTCTGCGGAGGCACCTCAGAGCAATTCGCATTTCAGAGAGGCAATCTTTTTCGTTTGGCGCTGCAAGAGCATCCTCGTAGTCCTTGTGGAATGCGTTCGAGTATATAAAATTCGACAAGTCATCTGCCCTCATTGGGGGATCCCCAATGGGGATTTTCAGCTTCTACTACGAAGTTTTTACTATAAAACCGTCGGTTACTACGTCAACCATAGTACCTTGATGGGTGGTTCTCGAGAGCGAGTCCGACTTCTGTCAATGCCCTCCTCAGAGGCTCCCACCTCTCAACAATCAATTCTATGGCCTTTGCACCCCCCGAGCTAGCGTCAAAGCAAGGTAGATCCAGGCTGGGTGAACCACTGGCCGACAAAAACTGTGGCCTTATCTCTGACTGGCCTCGGAGTGCCCCGATTATCATCCGACAGCGTCGCATGCAATTTTTGAAAAGCTCTGGAGCGTTTTCACTGACCAGAAATTGGACCAAAGAAAGGGCCCATCCCCTTGGGCACTCGACACATAGCACCGAGGTATCCAGCTGACGGATCGCTCTACGGATTGCTGATGTCACTCGTTGCATACCTCGACCGCTTGAGACCATGATGCATCCGATTCGAATATGATCTGACACCGCAAACATATCTCTCGTGTCACTGAGCAGGAACAAATCATTAGTCTGCTACTTACTACTCAGATAGCTTCTCTGAACAACGCTTTATAAAATCAACAGTGCTCTCTAT
>NW_003201578.1:0-1360 GCF_000006405.1 Perkinsus marinus ATCC 50983
AGAGGATACGATGGTGATGGGAATATGATGGAAGATCCGTCGAGCAGAAGAGGCAGTATCATCTTAAGGGGAGGCTCAACTTACTCTGATGAAGATCATTGTGAGAAGGGTATTGAGCGTTATGCAGTGGATGGCACCGAAGTATATGGGAGATGTGGGAATGAAGATATACCTATCACGAGTAATGACAAGAACAACCAAATGATGCTCGTAAGCGTGATTACGTTAGGGCGCTTATAATCCCTGCTGCTACTCCCAGCTTGAGTGTTCTAATGATGAGGTTTCTCCATTTTATTCGATCCTCGTGGACTATCGCCAGGGATAGTCCGACGCAGAGCATTATCGTGCACACACCGGATCTCTCTGATTCCCAACATAGCATGTAAATGCACGATAGAGTGACGACGGGGAATCTGAAGTTGACTTGTCGAATGAACAACGTTCCACTACAGATGACATTCTTACAGTAAGTATTGGATACACGGATGGATGAGGCGGCTGAGATTCCCCCAGAAGAATGATACGCTGTAGAAGGCCAAGAAATACAAGTAGTTTGTGATCGGTAGATTATAACCAGCCACATCGGGGAAGTCAGGAATGATCTCAAAATCAGCGAGTACCCAGATCAAGTGGAATGTAACAACGAATAGTATGGTAATTCCTCTGAGATAGTCCACCGCTGGATATCTCGGCTTCAAATTCGTCCCATCGGGAGACGACCCCTTCTCAGCATCAGATAGCGGGTCAAAGCCCTCCGATGTTCCTTTATGCATCGCACGTTCCTTCCGTGTGAGGAAGTGGAAGGTACAGAGGCTGCAAGAAAAAATGAAACCAAGGAGGGTCAAAACAGCAAATGTCTTCGACGAGGGGAGACTGAAATTGGACCACTTGTCGCCCAACATGAAAGTGGTTGGGTCAACGAAGTCCAACTCATCTTGTAACATGAAGATTAATCTAAGAAATTTAACTGAAGAAATCGAGATACGACATCCTTCAGAGACCTCATGTGACCCTTACCCCCCTCTTTTGAGAAGGACGTTGGGCAACGAATTATACTCAATAGTAATGAGGGTAACCCTTCCTGAACCCAACCCTCAGTGTGTAATGATGGAAGATGTGGCGATGGTTTCCGTGAGCGGTGACCTTTCTCACAGCAACTGTGGCTGTAGTTGCTACAGTGTAGTAGCTGCCACGACGCTTGGCCTATAGCTGGGACTTGATACTGAATTATCCTCGATACATTGAATCGAGGCTAATTCGGTATGTAGTTCAGTCAGGATATTCAGCGATGTATTACATTCGCCTGAAAGGACGCTCAGATGCATTAACAGTAGAGGTAGACTCCATTACTGTGAGATCC
>NW_003216177.1:0-1024 GCF_000006405.1 Perkinsus marinus ATCC 50983
CCCTGGTAGATGGCTCATATGGGCCGAATGCCATATGCCGATCCCAAGCATCCCGCATGTCCGAGACGGCCTCGCATAGCCTCGAAACGGCGGCTCTTTCGATAGATTTGCAAGTCAGCCGATCTCCTCCTCGAAGCCAGGATAAAGCCGTCCTAGAGTCCGTGAAGAACCGTAAGCCAAGACCACCGCAGTAGGGCACCAGCGCATCACAATAGGTGAAGGCCAGAGCAAGAGAGTAGGCTTCTTGACGATTTTGATGCCAGCAAACTTGGGGCCCCCGCCAGCATTTGGCCTTCCCGCACAAGGGGACCTTTTCGCCGGAGGCGGACTCGAGCCATATCCAATAGCCTAGGCCATATGGAGAAGAGTCCGAATGGACTGTCACCGAGGAGGCCGCAAAGCTCACCGAGTGCTGACAGGGCTGTGACCGAGTTGCCAAGACCTGGGAGGCGGCATTCATAGCAGCAGCCTCCTCCACCTTGAGCGCCACTTGCTCGTCCCAGGAACTGTCCTTCCATCGTCCAGCTATACGCCGCACCAGATCGGCCGCTAGACAGCTCTCAGGATGAAGGCCGAGTACATCGTACCCAACGCCGGCGAGACGAAAGCACTGCCGTTTGCTCGCAGTCGAGCCGGGAGGGTAGTCGATATTAGTCTCAGCGCCTGGTAGGACACACCGGAGCTCCACCGTGTACACTCCCTGAACCTGCACGCATGCAAACGTGACGCCCAGGTGCACGAAGCTAAGGAACTCCTCGCAGCAACCATCATGAGAGAAGCAGATCTCATGGCCTTTTATATCTGAGAATGTGAAGCCCCAAGCGCGCCCGATAGCCTTAAGATACCCTCGCAAGGCCCGAACCTGGCTGACCTCACCCAAGAGCGTTATATCGTCGACGTAAGCCCAACAGCACAAGGGCACACCTGCGGCCCCAGGTGAAGCACCACCCGAGCCGAGGGTTTTTGTCACAGCCGCTGACAAAAGACCATACATTGCTTCTTCCAAAATAGCGGGCCCCGCCTT
>NW_003216355.1:0-1048 GCF_000006405.1 Perkinsus marinus ATCC 50983
ACCGTTGTCAGCTGGATGTTTTGACAGATCGGTGCAGAGAAACCTCCGAGGTTGTGATTGGTGACACAGTGGCCTGTGAATGAGAGGAAGAGTGATAGTTTATATTCTTTTGTACAACTCCCGGTGTCACCAGTCACCAACAGTGATCTTTCCCAACACATCTCCTCAATGCAGTTTTCAGTTGTAGTTAATTTGTGGCTGGCATCATCCAGGTTACACAGGAACAGAATTCTTCGTGAACTTCACACGGATTTCCTTTGCACGAGGCGACCTCGAACTCTACGAACAACAGCCCACATTGGGCAGGGTAAGAGGAGTCTGGCAATCGAGCAAAGAGCTCGGAATTGAGTCGATTGCATTTCAGAAGCCGAACGCTCAACGCAGGTCAGGAATTTCACACGAATGGATTTCTTACAAAGCGAGTAAAAAGTTGATGTGAACTTAATCACTTTGATAGTGCAATGAGTAAGCCAAACTAGTGGTCGATGCAGGGCTCGAACCTGCGACCCTCGCGTTATTAGCACGATGCTCTAACCGACTGAGCTAAACGACCAACTCAACATCGAAGTTCACCCGTGACAACGAAATTCACCCGTGATGCGCAGGGAATTCACTGATAGATAATTTGACTCATACCACACCAATCGGAACGTACTTGAAATCAGAGAATAGCACTTTATGCACGCTATATTTCGATGGACCCCCTCGGGGGTATCCGATAAAATTGGAACGATACAGAGAAGATTAGCATGGCCCCTGCGCAAGGATGACACGCACAAATCGAGAAGTGTAAAAAGTTTTTTGCTCTATCTGCTCTATATACTCAGGCGTACTCAAGATTAACAGCCACAACATCCTCTGATTAACGGCTTCACTGCCCCTTCATCGTGCTCGTTCCCCTCACCCCATGTGCACTGTTGGACGGATTGAGCCCGTACAGGATGTAGCCTGAACTATTAGTCGCGCGAGTAATGAGTTCACCAGTTGACTGTAATCTTTGTCCAGGGGTGCGGGATCGAGCACTCGAGTGCTTCATGCGTCTCGACCA
>NW_003205537.1:0-1868 GCF_000006405.1 Perkinsus marinus ATCC 50983
GTGCTCCTCGATGTTACTCTAAAGAGGTGTTGAAGACTATATTCATTTCGGAGAGTTTTTGATGAAGAGATGTCTTCCTTTTTTCCGGTTCGAAACCACTTTTTCGTAGTGTGGCAATACTAAGGGCCACCGAAGCATCTGGGTTTCTCCTACATAGGCGTTTTGGAGTCTTTGTGTTGTAGTTGACAGTTGAAATCGCTCGTGGTGAAGAAAGCACTCGTGCATGTTTCATCGTCGCTCAGCGGGAAACTCGATACATCCCAGAGATCTCAATGAATCCGAGAGACTCCAACTGTGGCTCCAAACTCACTCACAGAGAGAAACACGGTATAGTCTGGTCACTACTCAGAACTGTTTATCCCCATCCAATTTGACCCTAGCAGTACGATCCGTATCCTTATCACGAAAGAGTAGATAGAATTACTCGAAAGCAGGGGTGAATGAACCGATCGTGGTGACTACATGACGGGATAACACAGTCGTAAAGGCTTCACTGACTCGAGAGAGTCCATTTTAGGCGTATTTACGAGAGAGCTCGTTCCACGTGTCGGGGACTATCTAACAGACACGATTCAGCTCGGTACAAGTTCATGGCGATGATCCCCTGCTCAGTAGAATCGCTCGTGGCCTTCAGTGTCAAATGCGAGAGCAGTAACTGCTGTATTGTGAGCTTTTCTTTCTTTTGGCTTTAGTACATAGAGAACACAATCAAGCTTCGGAGCGTTGAAACCGAATAGCGAGAGCATGAGCAGCATGGACCAACAAAAATCGCTATAATACTGCTGGTGGGGTGAAGGGCACCTCTACGCTTGGTGGACCCCAGTCTGAGATGCCTGTTGAGTTCGCATGTGGTTAATGTGCTACTCACTCGTTTTGCAATTTCCTTTCGCTGTGCAAGTATAGTGGTAGTTGGTACGAGCTCGAATTCTGAACCAGTACTCGCGACCGGGCTCGAGGCCAACAAATTCGGCGGCTAAATCCTCAGGATTCGGTTGCTGTGTAGAGTTCACTGTGAGCGGTACGAGTCTGATAATGAATGAAACCACAGTTCAGTCATGACGTCGTCCTCACAAATTCTCATGAGTACTTACCTGACTGGAGACCAGAGACCGTCAAGATTCGATATCACCGTGTCGTACATCTCGACAAGATATTGGACTATGATATGGCACCCAGTGTACGTGGGCTCCTGCCAGGTTATATATGCATTAGAAGCATTATTCGGTGATGGTACCGCTCGAGGATCGATGGGCGTGCCAGGAAGGTCCGAGGTGTCAGTACAAGCTCTCCAATCTGGGTTCTCTGACCCGTCACCAACTAGTGTCCACAATCGCAATGTAATGCAGAACAAACCTCCACATGTGGCCTCGGTCGGGACTGCGATGATGGTGCTAGTAACGTTCGCCGATGCCGCAGTCCTGTAAGCTTCAGAAGGCGTATAGTTACCGGTAAACGCATAAGCGTATAAGACGTAACCCCACGCGTCCCTCCTAGTCCCATAAATATCGGGGATCATCAACAACGATTCATCATCAAGCTGAGGCCAGGACACTCCCACATGTGTCTTGTTGACCATAGAGAACCACAAGCCAAGCCTCTCGGGCAGAGGCAATGGCCTATTCCCAACCCATATCGATGCCACTTCGCTCCACTGACTTTGTCCAGCAGTGTTCACACTAGCCATACGGAACTCGAACTCTTGGCTTCGTGTTAGATTATCGCTTTCATCAAGTCGATACGGCCCTTGCTCCACGCCACTTGGGTAGCGCGGAATGGTGAAGAACTCAGAGCTCTCGCCAACTGAGCGATACTGGATTATATAACTCGTGACGGGGCTATGACCAGTGTAAGTCGGAGCGGTCCAATAC
>NW_003216953.1:0-1647 GCF_000006405.1 Perkinsus marinus ATCC 50983
TTTCTATTGTTTCCTGTTCAGACATGTCCTCCTTGTAGTTCTTCTCGAGATAGTCACTCACTGATGCACAGCCCATTGAATCAGCCGGTAGTGAGTGAGGATATTACCAGTCTTGCTGTTCCTCCCGATAGCAGCAGCCTTCCACGAGTTGAATGACCCAGATGGATCTGTCTGGTATCTGCGTTCAGGAAAACGACTCGAATCACATCTTCTAGGGAGGCTTACAACTGAGGTTTCTTCTGCTCGTTTTGTCCGATTATCAAGGTTGATATACCAAAGGGACGAGCGCCTGAATAGTACAATCACAAGCACCATCCTCCCATTATAGTGTATGACCTCCCTTATAGGTGTACTGCTGTTGGACTCCTGCAATGTATCGAGCCACATAGTCTACTGTGGGTTGGTCCTCAACATTGAGGCGGTAGCTTTGACACTCCACACGAGCCTTATTGGCCAATACCTGTATTTAGGTGTCGAGTCAGAGTAGACGATGAACCCGCATTATCACCCTCGCATCAGCGTTAAGGCCAGCGAAAGCCAACATCACATGTTGGTCTATTCGGAGGATCTTCCGGACCGTCCTAAGGTAGTATACATTGCTTCCTCTTGACGATAGGGTCCAGTGTTGGGAATTATGCACATAATCGGCTACATGTGTCGGTCACAAAACGAAAGAATTGAGAATGAAAATTTCTGAAGTTTCTCGTTGGTTTTAGGACACTTCTATCAGAATTCATGCGGAAACCCTGCATGTCAGCGAAGAAACTGCTGAGCTCAGCTGAGGAAGCCAAACATATATTCCAACACTGATAGGGCCATACCTAGGATCTTGTAGCTTAGGAATAGCCTTCCTCTCAACAGCCAGCACTGCAGTGTCCTTTCCTCGGACCCCAACCGCTGTGGTCCCCTTTCTTACCGCCTCCAACGCGTATCTTGAAATGCCCAACTAGAGTTCAGTTTACAATACTCTTATACTGATACTTACTCAACTTGGAAGAGATGACCATCGGGCGAGAACACTGTAATAGCGCGATCATAACCCGACATAACCGAGCAAGGTGAGTGAGTGAAGCAAAAACTACGAAACGATGATACTACTATCACCGACCACACAGGAGAAGCCATGATAGAGATAGGCCGACTCGAACGTACCAAACGCCTACTAGTCAAAGGCCCTCGATCTCGAGTGGTGAAATGGAATTCATTCCTATCACATATCAAATAGTGGTGGAGCGTCGACAGCGCTTGTCCAACTCGTTGCCCCTCCTCCACGAGCATCATCTCCCACGATGACATTGTTACGATACAGTCCCGTTTCAAAAACTTTATCTGGCAGGAACCGGTCTGTGGTGGACTGAGATCGCGATATGCTTATTGTGATAATGTATGGGAGGTCGAAACAAACCAACCTTCCGCAATAATAAGGGGATACTGCCCTATTAGATGGATCAATTTGACCAATACCACACCATCATCACTACTGTTGCTTCCATAGCCAGTTAGCATAGAACACTCCTCACAGCACTCGCTTTAACTCACCTCGGGATCTAAGAGCAGTCCAGCCAAATACCTCCGCACTGTCCTGTGACGACAGTACATTGAGAAACTGGACGCGCACTGGACCGCTCTATCGCTCTCTACTCTGCC
>NW_003204059.1:0-962 GCF_000006405.1 Perkinsus marinus ATCC 50983
ATGGCTCGCGGGCGTGATTCGAGCTCTTGTTAGTGTCGATCCTTATGGATCATAATTTGTGGTGGCGGCGTTTTTAAAACGTCGCTTCATCCCTCGCCGTTCATCGGCACATTAAATCTGAATGCATCCGATGGAACGATGATCGTTCCTTCTCCGGCATGTAATCACTATTAGTGATTCACTAACATCCGGATGTTAGTGAATCACTAATAGTACGCACGCAGATTCCGCGTCCCAAAGTACACGTTTCCGCCTTTCTCCGTCCACGCAAAACCCCCCAGTCGAACAGAGTTTCATGACAGAGAGCCGACGAGCTAAACAGATATCGACGAGTTGGTTTTTTTATGAGCGGAAACTGGTGTGGAAGACTCAGTCCGACAAGCGCTTCCTACATAGCCATCAGACTGTCTTAGACCAGCGTAGTTGACTGCATTCATGTTCCTACTGCAAGCTGTCGTAGTAACGTCCAAACCGACACTGACCTAGTTACCAATGTGGCACACTGAGTGTGCGGCAGCCCGCCAGAGTCGCAATGATTCTCGTGATCCATTCTCTGAGAGAGAACCTCTCCGAAAAGTCGGTCATTCTAGGAAATCTTGCCGAAACAAATTGACTGTGGAGGTTCCAAAGCTGGGGACAACTGAGCTCACACGTTCCCAGTTCATGCGTGCTACTCGATGCTGATGGAGGACTTCAAAAACCGCGGAGACACTTCTTGATAACATCATCGAGAACAACACGAACAGCCTGAACTTCAGGCCTTGGAGCGCAGGGCTTATGGTTTTCTCCTGTGGCCTCCTTCGGAAATACTTCCCGACCAGTGGTGTCCTTGTACATTCTAAGTTGGAATTTCCAACGTAGACTTGTGATTCCGAAGCCATATTACGGCATGTCAATGGTCTATCATTCATTCATCACAATCACCTGCATCTGGTCTTTCTGGGAGAGCTCAATCCTGGCCA
>NW_003202031.1:0-1123 GCF_000006405.1 Perkinsus marinus ATCC 50983
ACAGTACGGCGAAGCTACCATCTGCTGGATTACGGCTGAACGCCTCTAAGCCGGAATCCATGCTGGATAAGCAGTGTTGTACACCGTGCTCAATGCTACAAGAAAAAGGCTAGGTCAGGCTTCGGCCTGACCAAAATTCAAGCTGCTATACCTCTGGCTGCATTGACTTGTGGTCAGAGTGTATGGTGATCATAGCAATTGCAAGTATTGGGCTCGATAAATCCTTTGAAGACGACTTAATTGCATCCGGGTATTGTAAGTGTTGAGAGTAGGCTTAGTCTTACGATCCACTGAGATTCATCCCGTGTTGCGCCGATTTGTCTCCTCCTATTCTATTTCCATCTACGGACTCGATTTAAAAAGGCGGATTACTCCACACTCAAGAGCTTCTGAGAGCTCTGGTGTGGGGCACGGTTGAGTTGGATCGCGGTATAGTGTCCTGATGAGCGTTTGAAGTTGGATGGAGGATCATACCTTATGGGTTGAAAATCCTCGACTTGTCCAAATTTGGGTGTGCGCGGTTGGGGGTAACTTGGCTTTTTGGTCGACTTTATGATCGCCAGCGGCCATACTGCGTCGAATACACCGGATCCCATCCGAACTCCGAAGTTAAGCGGCGCAAGGCCCGGATAGTACTGGGGTGGGGGACCGCCCGGGAAGTCCTTAGGGTGCTGCTGGCTTTTTGCAAAAGTCGTACATTTTTTTACAAACCCCCTCCCCACCCCCTTGGACATTGTTCCTCTTTTGTCTTGTATTGTGAAGCAGCCTATGCTAGCCCACAGAAGAGTCCAGTAGTTCAATAGAGAGACAAGTGAACATAGTTTATAACATTGTCCAAGGGGTGGAGGGGGATGCGCGAAATCGATGTGCACGTTTGGTCAAAGATGCTCGCGAAAGCTGCACATCAATTTCGCACATGGGCGAAATTGACTTGCAGGTGGGTATAAAAGTTGATGTAGCCATGTGGCTCGATTTCAACCATATGGGTATGCTTCTGAGGATGGGGTGTTACAGTGGACCATATGTGGTAGGTCATTTGGAAATGTCACCAAAATGGTCTAAATCTGCGCATTCCATTTAAGTGAATTTAAGTGAAATTTAAGTGATTTACTTAAATGACTTT
>NW_003208886.1:0-1257 GCF_000006405.1 Perkinsus marinus ATCC 50983
GTAACTGCCTGCCCAGGGCATCAACGGCGAGAATGTGTGCAATCGCGTAGAACGAAGCTTTAATATACGGGATCCATCGAGTAATTCTTGTCTTCGCTCTTGATAAATTTTCGAGGTTTATTTCATCGCTTACCATTGGTAGCGTAATAACCCAATCAAAGTTCTTGTAGGAAGCTACTTTCTGAAAGAGATCGGGATGGAAGACCGAGGTTGAGGTGAAAGGATGCATGGAAGTTTTATTGTTCGAGGATTTCTGTTCAACCTCGAGAACTTACTTACTAGAGAGTTGTACTAGAAATGAGTAACTTTCTTGACCGAAGCTTCTACTAGAAACGAAGTTCGCTTCTTCTATACCCTCATACTGCTTCGAGCCCGCTATGTCCCTCTTCATTGGGCTTCACTTTCCCTGAGTCAATTACTGCTGAAGATGCAGAGAGTGTAGAGCTGTATGTAACAGATTGAAACCATCCCAAATGCTAGTCAGAGACTGATAGTACAAACTTAATACCTACCTGTCTTTCTATCTTAGAGCAAGGGCATGCAACGAGGCTGAGCTAATTGGCTGATGTCCGTGGCGCAAGCGCCGTGTTGTTTACGAGAAGTTACTTGTTCGATTTGTTGTCTGTCACGCTGCAACTAGGTTATGTAAGAATTCGCGAGCTTTTTTTATAGTGTATCATACAGCGTGTATGATTGATACGTCTCGCGGGTGGGGAAGAAGCTGATGAATCGGTGGACAGTGCGAAGCGCCCTCCACGCGTTGAATAATCTCTTGGCGAGAGCGCGATGAGCAGTGGAAAGTCCGACACGATTCGTTTAACACAAGGATACAAAATTTTCGACACTCCATAGTTTCACATTTAACTGAATTGCTCGAAATGTATATTTTTCCATGAACTATAATACCCTGTATAAGAACACAAGCGATAGAATTCTGAAGTGTAGTCATTCGCGGGGCGAAGATGAGTTGATAGTTCGCAAATAAAGTGAAAAGTGAGTCGGTAGCTCAGCTGGAGAAGCATCACTACCACATATGATGTCGAATAACATACTCATAATGTTTGATATGCGGGAGGTAACAAAAAAAAAACGAAAATGAACCACGTCAAGTTTACGGATCTTCCCAGACTCTTTCCAGAATGCCTGGAAAGACTCGACCCACTCGGGGGTGATTTTCCATCATCGAGCTAAAACCTTGATGAGAGCAATCCTCTACTTTCCAAAGTATTCTCGTACAGCCGCCTCAGCATTCACGCG
>NW_003208941.1:0-1721 GCF_000006405.1 Perkinsus marinus ATCC 50983
CACGCCCCCCTATGACCATTCTAGGTATAGTCCGGCATCCAAACCCATACGTCGGGTCATCATCACCAACCACCACTGGGAAACCGCCGTGCTTACTCTCCGACTTCTCTCCCAAATCTGATGGATGCTGCTAGCAAAAAGCATTCCCCTTTCTACCCTACCCTTAGAGCCCGTCCGGCCTGGATGGAAGGGAACCACTGCACTTAGTCCCGATCTCAGTTGAGTCGGTATTACAACGCCAGCCCGGGCCATGAAATTCCTGTTCGTCGACGACCGATTTTTCTGAGGAAATCCACAGTAATTCCCCCCCATATAATTATCATCAATCACACAGTGCGTTCGCACTTAACAGCTACGTCTGATGGAAGATGCCATAACTCGGGATCCAACGACAGATGACAACTGAGAGTGTCTATATCTTCAAGAATTGATCTTAAAAGGGATATTAGAAGTTTACGGTATATTTATATTATCTAGATTTAGGATCTGCTCTTATTTATATTAACGATGGGAAGTTTACATCTACCACAACATACACATGCGTCCAAAATGATACATCATGATCGACTATACGCCGTTTAATACCTCTACTCCTTCAGCCGCCCAAGCTTGCTTCCCTCCATGTCGTCGTCCATCATACTGGTGATGACTGTGAGTAGGAGGGCAGCGGACTGGATGCCCTGATCGAGAGACCATCCACATGAATGTCCAGCCTAGATCTTATTACGTTCTCGACAGAATGATTCTTCAGCATCAAACCAGGTAGTCCCAGAAGCATCTACATGCACATCGGACGCCCATTCCTCGATACTGTAGTCAACAGCTCGAGAGGCCCCTCCCGCGATGGCCCGTCTGTCGTGCTCGGTAAAGCCGTGATTGGCGTCTACGGAATCAGCGGCTGTGGCCTCATCCTCGTTGCAGGTACAACATTTACTTGACCTATTACCCATCAGGGTATACTGCTGAGAACGACATGTAGTTCATACCACTCCTTCCGCACATCGACGACAAGTGTACCACACTGTATATATAGCAAGGACGTAGTGAACAATTGAGACGGTGTTTATTCTAGTATAGACGATATCCCGCTAAAAAGGTCATTAATTCCTCCCAAACCTAACCCCTCAGCTCTACCCCACCCTAGGGCAGATTGCTTTACTCATGGAAGACTATGTCTCAACTAAACAAGGGATATCAGTGCAGTATCCTCTAGTGCCAACACAATGCCCTTCAAATACAGTGTTTGTCAAAGCCCGATGAAAAGTCTTTCCCATGGATAATACACCCTAACCCAATGCTTTGAGAGAATGTGTACACCCCTCCACATATTCTTAGCATATCCGGTTTTCCGACTCGTGCACAACCACCACAACGAGTATCATCTTGCGTCTCAGGGAGGTATGTACTTATGCTTTACCTGATATGATCTCCAAGTTTCAGGGCCTAACTCTGCGTAGTTAGTGAGAAGTCGAAGATTGGTAAAAAGTTCTCTCCACATATTCTTAGCATACACGCGTTAAAATTGTGCCTCAAAATACCAACTTGGGGGAGTATATCTATAACCCCGCTCCTGATCTAATGCTATACATCAACAGAAAGAGAATCGTTCATAATGGTATCTCTCCATGTTTCACTCTGTGCACGAAAAACCGGATATGCTAAGAATATGTGGAGGCCCTCCACATACTCTGTGAAACTACAGACACCCCTCCACTGGAGGG
>NW_003215256.1:0-2253 GCF_000006405.1 Perkinsus marinus ATCC 50983
CGATGGGCTGATAACAGCAGGTCCTCCCTGGGGATGCCAAGCCAGGACCGTCACAGGGCTATACCCGGCCGGCCCTCGACCAGCAGAGACATTGGCGACCCGTCTGATCCCCAGCTTGGACGGGTCCGCGGCCTTATTAAGACTAGGGATGAACTCATCTTCAGAGTCAACCGTCTCGTCCTCCTCCCCAGGCTTGGTCTCTGCCCAGTTCTGTCGGCCACTCATTTGAGTAAATCTGTCTCGAAGTCTGGACTCGTATTCCCGGACGGAAATCTTCTTCTCGTCGCGACTAGAGCGGAGCTTCTTGAGACGATTGTGGCTGGTCAGGTCCACCTCGGCCGTCGAGGTGGACGCGTCGTCATCCTCATCCACCTAGAACAGGAGTACCCCGACCAATTACAGAGGAGGGCCTACCCAAGCAGGCTTAGGCACAGCCGCAGTGTCGGTCTTGCTATCCTCAGGCCTGAGACACAGAAAAGGGATTCTATACGACCATTGTCGTTTCTTTCGGCACAAACTCGACCACGCTAGAAGCCAACCGCCAGAACCGGTCAGAGTAAAGATCTAGACGACAAGCGAGTCCCTGATCGGCCCCTATGGGCGATAGTGTCCGACCCTCACTACCTTTCCCTTTTCGACATGGTGCAGTTGTAATCGATTGGATGGGCGCGCGCAGTTCACTACGGAGGGGAACTGAACGCAAGCGCATCATCGATTGAAACTTTCCTTTATAGCGAGTAAGTCCATAGACACGTTCATCTACTCGAAAGGTGCTGGTTTCACGCCATCTGCTGATTAGACGTCTTGAACCGTCGCGAGCGCAGTCTTGACGCCGTTAAGGATACAAAGCATACATCAGATTACGGTCGGGGGGGCACTTGCGTCTATGCATGCAGTGCCGTGGTCTGTATTTTCGGTTATTCGAGGCCCTACTACTCTAGGAGTAATCACGTGGCTAATAAGGGACACATGGGCCTTCCTGGGAAGCCATTGAACCTGGGCTTCACGGCGAATACCCGATTTGCCTACCACTGTGTATGGCACTGACTGCATGCCATCAAGTCGCAGCTGATTGAACGGCTTGCGACCTTGAGCACCGTTTGAGAGTCCGTGAAGATCTAGCAGCTTCCGCAAGGTCTGTCGACACTTCCGTGATAAAGCGAACTGCCCGGATAACACCGGGCAGTTCACATTTCCTAATAGTAGCCTTCAACACGTGTAGATTTGATTGATAGTTTCCATTACCACATTCCATGAAATACACTTTTCTTCGAACATACTTTGTTGTGTACAAATCTAATACACGTCGCTCTAAACAAACATTCATTTCCCCACTGGGGCTCCTTAATTGCACGATTGATCATTTTATCTGCCTCGTCTTCACCTCAAACCGCGAACTACTAATTGCTGCAGGCCTACCCAACTTTAACCCTCATATATCTTGCAACACAGGTAACGAACAAAGTCTCACATCGATTACACTCCTAACACTTGCATCATGAAAGGCTCAAAGTCATGGATTGTATCCGAGTTGAGGCATGTGCAACAAGGAAAGTATTTACTATGTGGAGTATAGCATGCAAACGTCGCTCGTGGATTACAACATCTATCTAGTGTGAAATATGAAGGTACTTACTAATCTCTACTACAATCGCTATCACCACATAATCACCGACCTGATCACCCACAGTAGAACACAAGACATGGGCCAATTGTAACTGCTCATTAATCACATCTCAGGCACTAGACCGAGATAGGTACGTACGACAGAAGCAGATTACATAATGTTTGCTGCAACGCAATACTTGACAAAATTTACAGGCCGGCGGCCTTCTTCTCACGCTCGTAACGTTTCTTATCGTCAGCGGCTAACTTCTCATACGGCGCCTTCTCCTTCTCACCCAACTACGCAAGGACAACCATCACAAGCGGACCCAACAAGCTTCAACTTACTGCCTTCCAGGCCTCTCCCATCTTCCTCCCGAGCTCGCCAATATCCTTACTCTGGAGGCCGGTCTCTTTCATTATCCTCTCCCTATTCTTCTGCATGAAGAAAAAGTATCTGAGGTTGAAAGCGATCTCAAACGGAGTAGTATAGAACACTCGCCTTACGCGCTCAGACCTCTCTTGATCTTCGGTTTGCCATCGTCCTTCTTACTCTTGGACGCCTTCTTCACCTTAGTTGGTGTTGACTTCTTAGGGGAAGTCTTATTCGCGGCAACCATAAGTCAAAAGCGAACTAAGCACTAAGAA
>NW_003215797.1:0-996 GCF_000006405.1 Perkinsus marinus ATCC 50983
CAAGTTGCTCAATAACTGCGACAGCTGCGCCTCACACTCTGCGCTGAGCTCGAGAGGTACCCATCGAGAGCGCCGCCACTGGGATGAAATTACCGGCACCAGAATGTCATCGGGTAGAGGCAAAAAGGGGTCCTCTAGATCCGACACCACAAGCATCTGCGGTTGCGATAGTCTCGAGTTGAGATTGTAAAAATGGATCTGTCCAAGTAATATCCACGCAGGTTCGATCCCGGCACCCGGCATTTTACCGAAGAGTCGAAGGTCATAACCCCAACCAGCGCTCTCTCTCCTCCCGGGAAACTCTTCTTCTCCACAAGCTCCTTGATAGCAGCAGCAGCACTCGCCAATGCGCCCGATGCAACCGCCTGATATCTGCAAGGCGTGGTATGGACCCCACCTCTGCACGCATGCACATCTCACGTTGACTCCAAAAGGAACATAAAAACCGGCGGCTGCGGGGGTCGAACCTACGACCATCCTCTTCTACCTCCCATCACCAATCCCCACATTCCATCCCTTACCATGTATTCTGCAGGAGCTATAAAGTCAATTGTGCCATTGACGAGCTCCGGCCTCTCATATCGATCAGCCCGTCGCATGGTGTCATCCAGGTGGCAGTAGTACCTACCCATAGACCTCAGGGGCTCCCTCGTCATGCGTATTACGTCTGAGGAGTGTCCCCAACATAACCACACATGTTGCACTGCCACTTGCGACCGTTCTCAGTCCAGATCACGAACGGGTTTATGTATCTGAACCGAAGCATTCAAGGGAAATCGAACCGAGATGTGTCCACTTCAACAACCCGTGGATCGCCGGCAGAAGTCAGATGGGCGTCGAGGCCGCTAGTAAACTACACTAGAGACGAAGAAATTGAACTCAGATTCTGTTCGTAATGACTCCGGGTTCGATTCCCGGCAGAGGCTATTTTCGAGCATTCTCTGCCTGTTAACAGCCACAACGCAGAACAGTCTTGCCAAACACACGATGAAGGGT
>NW_003206869.1:0-1206 GCF_000006405.1 Perkinsus marinus ATCC 50983
GAGCGCACAACGGTCTGTAATAATTACGACATAATTTAGGAGTCTACACTTGTAGACTAGTCTACAAGTGTAGGGTGTCATTCCTTGTAGTCTACAAGGAATGACTCATTCCTCATTCCGAATGAGGTTATACGTTGAGACTTGTTAAATTGCGACATGTATACTCTTCGTTAGACGCAAGACGTCCTCGGCTCTCCTCGCAGTGAGGGCTTCACTCACAGTAGCGGGAGGCAGGTCGTTTTAAGACGTGTGAAAAAACCCAAGTCGTAAAATTTAACCCGTGCAAAAGCATCCCAAAAATTTAGTGCAGAAGTGGAAGTAAAGTTTTACCCGGTGTCAAAAATTTCTTTATCGGAAAAAATAAAGTGAGTAAAAACGTGCAGAATTTGGTACAACAGTGGATATTTTACCCACTAAAAAACTTAATCGTTTGCGTGCGAAAAAGTCCAGATCCGGTATAAATCGCTCACCTATCATCGTTTAGTACAAAAGTGGTTTAGTACAGAAGTGGAGACACGCACCCGTTTCGGATCCGCCGTTTCGGTATGTACATGGTTCCGCTAATCACTTCCGTCCATCAGCCTGGTTTATCATCCCCTTGATGTTGACCGCCTCCAACTCTGTAGTGGAGTCCTCTGTAGGGGACCTGGATGTTCCGGAGAGGCCCTTGGCTCCATCGCTATCACATCGCACATCTGACGCTTCCCTGGTGCCCTTCTACAGTCTCTTCCGGTTTGCCACAAGACGACAGCTGCTATCAATCAGTGAGCTTCTCGGGTCCCTACCAGCTTGACTGCTAGTTCTGTTCAGTTATCGCGCTCATCTCGGCTGTGATACACGGCTTGGCAATGCCGCTCTTCGCCTTCGTCTTTGGCGATCTCGTCGGTAGGATCATCGTGCTTGTTAAAATGTGGTCGGTGCGACACTTCGTCATCAGACGTTCTCGGGACGGGGGAGGCTGACTTTGTCGACGAGGTGGCGAAGCGATGCCTCTATATGGTAACAAGCAGCTCTGTTGAACGGTTTTCGTCAGACCAGTGTACAGGTGTATATCGGTCTAGCAGCATTGTTCTTCGCCTTCACATGGCACTCCGTATTGACTTCTACCTCACAGAGTCAGGCAACAACCATGCGGATACGATATTTTGAAGCTGGTGACTCCGGCATGTCACACTCGTTGCAAAAGCGACTGTTCGTTCAGTACTC
>NW_003210007.1:0-1188 GCF_000006405.1 Perkinsus marinus ATCC 50983
ACGACATAGTACCCTATATGTAACAGTAGAACCATGTGTTATGTGTGCTGCAGCCCTTCATATACTTGGTATAAGTAGGGTTGTATATGGTAATGCTACCTATTATAGTACCTTATAATTTAGTAGTAGTAGTAGTAGGTTGTGGTAATGATCGATTTGGTGGTACTGGCTCTGTATACCGTATTAATGAGAGGCCTAGTAGTAAAGGATTAGGAAAAGGAGAACATGGTGGACCATATAAAGTTGAAGTAAGTAGTAGTAGGGGTGGGTGGTGAGACTAGGAATATCGTCATCATATAGGGTGGTCTGTTGGCTGAAGAGGCTGTGGAGTTACTACGTACCTGTTATCAAAGGGGGAATCCTAATCTACCACCTGATAAACGTCATAGGAGGATAACGGATACATCTGATGATGAAGATGATGATACGTTATAGTACTATTGTTGCTTCTTGTGTATGTTAATTCATAACAGTATGGATGATTCTCCTAGTTGATCTTTACTACCCTTGGGATTCGAACCTAATAATGCGAAAATTGAATAATAAGGAAGATCATCCACTTCCCGTTTCCACATTTGTACTCATGTTCTTAAGGAGGTGTAGCCATAATAAAAGAGGTAGTCATCACTATCAATAGTCCTCCTCTTGTAGTAGTAGTCCAATGTAGTCTGCTGTTGCTGTAACTGTTAATGTTGGCATGAGCATGCAGAAAGGTAGTAGACTGTAGGGCAGAGAGAGACCGGATAGATGGGGAGCAGGAGAAGGATATACTGTAATATTGAAGGGGAAAAGATGGTGGAGGGCATGTAATATGAAGGAAGAGAAGGAGGAGGAGGAGGAGCAGGTAATCATCACTTATACAATAATGAGTGGTAATTCTCATATCCATCATACTTCTACTTCATCATTTGTTATATACAACTCTAAGGAGTAGTGTAGTAGGAGAAGGAGGAGGAGGAGCTTGCTATGAACAAGTCGAATAATATATATCTGTGCTATTGTGATCATCATCATCATCATCCTAGAGTTGCATTTCCTTCAGTGTGCGTTAACCAGTGATATTCGGGCACCTACTATTCACACCCACAGAGATGTCTACCTCATTTCGCCCTATGTCGACCATTGTGATCGCAGCATGCTCAAGCTCCCATAGAACAGAAGGACGTAGGATGATCGATATGACCACAA
>NW_003210007.1:1288-2831 GCF_000006405.1 Perkinsus marinus ATCC 50983
CTTCTCCTTTTTCTTCTTCTTGCGTTTGGTGAGTGTGAATGTATCCATCTATTAACATTGATGGTTGTGGTGAATCGTCACAAGGTAAAAAGCCGACGATAGGGAATTAGATGGTGTTATCTACCGATCCTTCTAATAGAGGTCTCTACAAGCCGCCCTCTGATGATTACCTTATTACTGATAGCACTCACTGAGCATCCTTCGAAGATCAATCGGATGATGATATCGATAAGCAGAAGCGTTTTGTATCGCGGGATAAGCAGCATGCTCAATGAAGCATGCTCATTGGTGGGGGGATGCGTTGTAGAGCATGATGGGATGATCATCAAAACTGGGGGTGTCTTGTCGTCGAAGTTAGGCATTGTCATTCTTGGATGAGATAGTGTCAAACCCTAGGTCAAAGTTTATTGGGATGTGTCAAAGATGAATATTGCCGAACTTCCATCCGATATTCCCGCTTGTGTCAAACGTGAATTCGTATTACCATTCTCGGATGTGACCCCATCATTGAAGATGCACCCGCGACCAACACAAGTGAAAGGTCCATTTCACATTCCACTACGCTGAATTCGCATGAGCTTGGCGTAGAATTCGGTCGTCCCTGTAGTTTACTCCACGAAGTAATCACGCGTCGATGATCTACTGTCTAATATCCTTCGAATCCGCCTTGCATGCTCGGACAGGCTCGATGCTATAGGATGTTTCCGTTAGTTAACACCCACCTGGACTCAATGCCTCAGAGAAACAGACCTTTCACATAAACTACTCCTGTGGCATATCCTAACGGACCACTCAAATTCCGGTTTTCACAATATTAAGATAATCAAAATAAATGAGAATACGACGATAACAAACCATCATATAAGAGCAATTGCGTGTAATGTTCGAAGTGGCCTCGCTATAATTTCGAAGCATGATCGGATCGAGTCGGAGTATGGGAGTACATGCATCAGCAGTGTCAGCCCTTGTTATCGAACTACATCTCGACGGTGCTGAATACCTTCAAAATAGGAATACTCCGAAAACAAGTTGTTATGATCCTCTTGAGGAATACCACTCCGGTGGTGATGAGTTTCCCATTAACGCCATCAACAACACCAACACGACCACCACCATGACCATTGTCAAGAAGCAATGATGATGAGGAAGAAGAAACAACACGACCTAATGGGAGAAACTCTTGGCCATCATCATCATCTGCTCTTGTTTTATCCGACTATTAACGAATATTAGATCCTCGGGTGTTGTTATTTTGATATTATCATAATCCCCCACAGCCACACCAACATTTATATCCTTATATAAGCCTTCATTATGCAATATTTCTACTAATGATACATCATCAGTAACAACTCCATTATTCGATTGTCGTTTTCCAATAATATCCAAACCATCACTCAAGACTTTATAAGGTAATATCTAATACATAATATTATGGTTCGGGTATGATGATAATTCTCTCACCTGAGGTGTCTGAGCCTCCCACATAGTATTCCTATCGGGTGTCGAGTCCACTATCATTGATGATGATACATTATTATTA
>NW_003209406.1:0-1388 GCF_000006405.1 Perkinsus marinus ATCC 50983
AGTATTACTATTTATGTATACATTCAATTGGTTACATATTACACAATGGACACTAAAAATGCTAGAATACAAGAATACAAGGATGATGATGAAAAGGGTAATAAGTCTATTATCATCATAATAATCTTACATCACTAGATCTCACATTAGATACATTATTATATGCATTAAATCCTATAATGATCTACACTATTGCTATTAATACTTGGGTACTGGTATACGTAATATTGATTCTATTACGTAAACTTGTAACAATAGCTTTTGGTGATACTCTGGGGGATTTTGTAGATGTATGTTCCCTGGCTAATATAAGTGTATTGGTAATAATAATAATGGTGTTAATGTGATAATACTGTACTATTATTATAGATACTCGATGAGCCATTACATGGATGGTATATACATGGTAAGGCTCCTAGTGGCTTTGCTGATTGTAGTACTGCTCAATTGATGTGCAACTTACATGTAAACATACCTTCTATTATGTTACTACTCTCAATACTTAGGATGAGAGGGATAATCTATTATTAAAACGGGGACTTCTTCCAGATGATCCACAAAGATGTCATCTACAAACATATGAAGTAGTACTAATAATAGGATGGACAGTCACCATTGCTTATTATTACTATCAGATCTTCATGCCATTATCATTCCATAGTACTATAACACAATTGTGTAGTGAGCTTATGATACTTAGAGCCACAACATCTGGGAATAATAATAACAATAATAAAGCAAGCATCATCAAGTTAGCTGAACTCAGGTCATGCTGCCACTACTGCCACTATTCGACAATCACTTATCCTAAGATAATACTTCAGATCGAGATTCCAACAGTCATTACTCGCCGGGATCGAATCAACAATTCGTAATGGTGTAGTAAGACGTCCCACAGTTAAGGATAGTATAATTGGATATACTGGGAGTAGGGAAGTTAACAAGTTGTACAAAATTAGATAGAGTCATACAGGTGTAATGACGACATCATCAGAAGAGGGGCTTTTAATTGATGATCACAATGGTATTGCATGGATTACACCCTTCTTATATGGTTCTGATCTTTATGGATTACCCATTGGTAATATATAGAGTAATGATGATATTCGGAGTATATGAATATGATTGTTATTATTAGGTAATGAACTACATTCGGCCCTATTAGAATTATTCATCTTTTCTCTCGTATTCCGATTCACTGATAGTCCGGTCTCAGCTGCTATCCTTGCTTATCTCGTATCATTCTTCTTCCAATACTTATGGTCATCTATTGCAAGGCGTACAATCAGCCGTACAAGTATAGTTGACAATATATTCTTATTATAACATGTTAACATGAAGCGATGATGTTAATAAAGAGTTGTTGAATTGAGACAGTGGAATATGAG
>NW_003212680.1:0-2652 GCF_000006405.1 Perkinsus marinus ATCC 50983
GTTTATTAGCCTCGACATACCTTCATAAGAAGACTACCCAACCACCGTATGCAGATATTACTCTCTCTTCACTATCTCCTTAAAGACCCCCTTGAGGACGTCCACGACAGCCTCAGGAACCCGCCGTTCCTCCCCTGCACAACGTAGTGACATACCCCCGACTACCCTGCAGTTGACCCTACCTTGGGCAAGCTTCTCATCGTGCTCTAGGAGTGTCACCAACGGTCTCATCCTGTCCACTGTGTCGTGATAAGTCTTACGCTTGCCAACTATTGTATCTCGAAATAAAACACAACTCCTCGTTGGAAAGCGCCCCACAACACCCTCCTCACTTTTCCATTTGGGGTCCTCGAGTTTATGCTCCCACACGCCAAGAAGATATAGAATAGAGCACCTAACGACCCAGATAGAGATATGCCGATTTCCGCGACAGCTGCCCTTTACTTGATGAATTCATTATCGTTTTTGAAATGCTCTCTACCTCTCCCCAGACCATCCGCCTCCCCTACACCAGCAAACTCCTCCTTCGCCCGAGTCTCGAACGCCTCGTTATCAATCTTCAATCGTTTATGGGCAGCCACAGGATCGTCCTGGGCATCTACTGGAGACGGTGAACTCCCGACTGGTGGAGCTCTAAGACGGCCGAGAAGAAATCAAATATTCTCCCAGGACTCCTCGTACTCGTTGATTGGTTTGCGTTTGATGGTTGAGGGATCGAACGTATCGTAAGCATAGAAGCTCTTGTTGGGTTCAGCCTTTTCCATAGCTGCCTGGACCTCCTCTTGCCGTCTCTGGACCAACTCCTCTAAGGATTCAGCCCGCCCTGGACTGCTAGCCCGAACCATTACTAAGGAAGGCTGTATAACGTCACTAAACTCCAACAATATTGCCGATGGTCGGACGAACACAGAGGCGGTATTGTACTGGACAACAGAACGTTGAGAACATAAGCAGATTTCTCATAGAAAAGGAGGCGAATTTGTGAAGGAAGGCTACACCAGAGAGGCGTCCGCGGCGATATCGACTTTTAGGATGTTACGTGAACAATACAGATCATCCGAATGGTGTTTTAATACCACTACTTCGCTCGTCTAAGGTGATCAACTCAGGGATATCTACAACGGCCTCCACTAGAGGAGGCAGTATGATAAGATTCAGTATTATCACCAACGCGCATAGGCTGGGTATTGGCATCCTTCACAATACGATACAGCATCACAACATGAGAGCTGCATCAGGATTAGTCGTTGATTTCTGGACCACATATCAGGCCCTTTCCCGTCCTGCGTCGATCAAACCTATCCTCCAGCACATGTCCGACTTACTGCATCCATGAGGGAGACATACAAGTGTATCCCCTCGTTTGAGCGACAGATGGTAATCACTAACCCGGAGCCACGTAAACTCTGCTCTGTGAACTGCCAATAGGAATCTTGTGATCTCTAGCCTGGTTATCATTCAGACTTCCTCAAGATTACAAGTCTATTCCTGTCCAAGCAAGACCTATCTTGGCGTTCTCTGCTGAGGAGCGTAACGACAAAACGTACCCAGATTACCATCAGCATGAACTTGTAGAACGACGAGGAAAAAATGTGTCAGACAGCGGAGCGAAGTAAAAATTGTTTGTCATTTTCGTGTGAATGAGCTCGAGTTCTGAATTCCGATTCGGAATTCATTTTGGATGGTCAGGATCAAAGAGGCTCTTCTAGCCTTTTTAAGCATCTCCCTCGGAGGGTAGTTCTATTTTGTGTGTCGACGATAGGGGGTAGTAGTAGATGTCCCCCTCCCACTGTATCGTCCCATTCAGTCTTCCTTTAATATGTCAGCCCAACTCAAGTTCTGCCCAGAGTGCAATAATCTCCTCTACCCTCGAGAGAACAAGCGGGAAGTGGCATTGGAATACGCTTGCAGGTAGTAGGATCGGACGCTGCTGGTCGTACGTAGTAACCCACACTCGACAATTCCATACCAGACCATGGCAAACTCCCCTATAAACTATCGTCGGACACTATCACTTCAGTTTGTGATCTTCCGGAGCAGTAGCGGTGGTAGAGGTGAAAGCCTTCAGAAACATCTTTTCTCCTCAGGACCTGTCCCTATGTTCAACGAGTCGTATCAAAGGACGATGAGTTAGAGAATATCAATGCCGACGACTTAGTCGTTTTCAGGAATGATGTGTCTTATCACCATAAGTGATACCATTAGTATTACTCCTCGCCGCTCACAGTGTCCATGTAGGGAAGCGTTGATGATTCGAAGTGACGTCATCCACGACCCAACCCTTTCTCGGACCACCGAGTATACTTGCAATAACTGTCCCAACCACGAGGCTGTGTTCTGGCAGCTTCCAGAGAGCCAACAGACCAACGCCATGGCGCTCATCTTCGTCTGTAATTCACCTCGGCTTTGAAATGTGGTGTTCACTGCTTTCTCAGGCACAGCATGTACTGCTTGGCGAATTGAAGGTAAGGAGTAGAGGCCTCCGTCTCATATCAGCATTTACCATTACCGATATACTTGCTTCTACGTCTCCCATAATTAGCTTGGTTGATAGTGGTCAATTGACCCGACAGGATTATGTTGAATTAACACCATACATGTCATCTCTCCTGCGGTACTCGCATGCGTACTTATCGCATTGGGATCGGAAGG
>NW_003201103.1:0-1090 GCF_000006405.1 Perkinsus marinus ATCC 50983
TCCTCCTGAGCTTCTTCAGCGGTCATTTCTCCAACAAGCTCGTTGTACTTGGCAATATCACGCGCAAGAGTTCGGATGAGAATCATAGCCACCATACCAGACAAGAACAACGCGATAAGCACCGAGTTGATGATGCTGAACCAGTGTATTTGGCCCGACCCTGGGGACATTTGAAGGTAGATGTCCCAGCGTGTCACCCATTCCTTATCGGGGTTCTCAGTCCATTCCACATCATAGGTGTATCTGATTATTCAGTGGAGTTTCATGACCGTGATATGGAAAACATATTTCACGACTACTGCATATCACCGCGAATATCCGGTTTTTCACAGAGTACTACGCCATTCCACGTAAAACGGGTGGTGAAACCCCAGTGGGAGAATATACGTTTGGCTCCCTCAACTGAGCTCGTACGTTTCTTCACTACATTATGAAAATTCACACACGGTTTTGAGGAGAAGTATACAAAAACCAATGATGATTTTACAAAACAACCTCGGAATTTCTATATTGTTACCAACAAATGCAGTTGAGCATGTGTAGTTGATCGCATCCTACGTGATAGTCTCTGCCTTGTCGAGGTCAAGAGGCTCCAAAGAGGCTCCTTCGCTTTGGCAAACAGCCGAGTCACCACCATCCCTCACAAACTGCTTCAAACTGCTTGGTTCAATCTCAAACCCCACCACTCGGTAAAGCGAGACCCCGCTGTCGTCAGCGTCCTCGGGACGATGATACTCCAACTTGAATTTCAAATGATTGTGCAGAAAATACTGATCTTTCTGAAATCACAGCAACCTTGAGTATTGGCGAGCAGCTACCTACTACTACTACTACTACTACTACTACTACTACTACTACTACTACTACTACTACTACTACTACTACTACCAGTTGAACTCCCAGAGGGAACCCACTCATGACAAATACTTGATTCTTCTCACCTGAGATGCAAAACTCCCACATCATGCACTTAGCAATATTTAATTACCATCATCAGCATCTTTAGCCTCCTTCTGGGGATCTCTAACCATAAACTTCACGGCGCCAGGGAGACGTCCACATTCATATTCACAGTATACCTAAAGCCTCA
>NW_003206525.1:0-2026 GCF_000006405.1 Perkinsus marinus ATCC 50983
GTGCTCTTTCTAGGCAAATCAGTTTCAACTTCGTCATGCAAGTGAGTACCGAACCAGTGTATAGCTCACACTGCGCATTCCTATTCAGCTGTACTTCTTCACTTCATTCGGAAGCAAACTCGAGCGCTCGGATCGATTTAGCGCCATGCCGGGCGACTATGCGTAAGGCAAGGGTGTTCGTTTTCGCTTACCAGGGTGCTCCAGGTACTTCTCGGTTGTTGTGACCTTTCTCATAGCAGTTTTGTCCGTATTCCTCAACTACCCATCTGGCATGCCACTGTTGGGCTCGTCGTTCATCTTTGCTATTATCTACTACTGGTCAAGGTGATGACGATTAGCGTGAAGTGTGGTAAAGAATACTTTCCTGTACAGGATCGAGCCTAATGCACAGCTGTCTTTCTTCGGATTCGTCATCCAGGGGTATCAGTTCCCCTTTGCCCTCATGGTCTTCACCATGCTCATGGGAGGGTGAGTGTCATCTCGATTGGTCAATACTATAATACGTTTCATCAGGGATATTTGGATGGACGTGCTTGGTCTGGGAGCTGCTCACATTTACTACTTCCTCCGAGATGTGGTGCCAATGGAGTACGGCAAGGAGTACCTCAAAACGCCCGAGTTCATGTAGGATGCTGATTGTTGATGGCCTCTCCTCGAGCCAGATTCTCATAGGAACAAGTTGATGGTCCGAGCAGGAGCTGGTCAGCCAGGAGCCGCAGCCAACTATCAACGGTCAGCAGGGGACGAGGCATGTCAATGAAGGGAATTACCGTTGGCTCTTATGCACTCTTACGTCGAACCGTGTATAAAGTTTTATAGTCAATCGGAAAACTCCTCTTTTTTTGCGAAGTCAATTCGTGTTAAAGAAGTTGTGGTATTTCAGACAAGCTCAGATGCGACAGCAGAGAGATATGCGATTTCAGGGTGAGGGTCATCGTCTGGGATAAAGGGCCTAGCCTGCCACATTTTCATCACATACTACTGTTCAACTAACACACACTGTTTCGCGTTTAAGTTGTTATCAGTATATCTCGAAGGGTCCTCCTGTTAGCAAACTATGAGTAGGTGAGTGTAGCATCTGAATACTATCTCGATTGCTCTGTCACGCGCTGTTATAACCCGTCAATGGTCTACAAAGGATTATAGTAGAAATGATAATCAATAATTATCAGTATAGTTACTACTAGTACTTCTATTTACTTACTATAACTCGGTTAAGTATAATCCCGGTATAATCATTAGAACGAGCCATATTTACTGAGTTCATCTTTGTCTGGTCAGCGAGTTCCTTCGATGCTCTACAGGGATTGGGTGGCGATGCGGGCTGTCAGCCTTGCCAACGCTAGTCTGCATCGAACCGTGCTCTTCCTAGGTTTGTAGGCGCAAATATCTTCAATATTCTGGGTCCTCAGGTTATAGCGATCTACCTAGGAAGCCAAGACGATGCACTGCTCATAGTATCTGGAGGAGGTTGTTGACAGCTCAAGAGGCTCATGCTAGTCTATGCTTTTCAACATCATAACAACATTCTCGACAAAACTAATCCAGACAGGCTTTTTCATGTTCGACGATGCCTTCGAGATTAGTCTGAGGCGAAGGCGGAGTCAAGCGTGCGATTCTTCCCAAACGGCAACTCAATCCTGAGGCTTCGTGTCTTGGTCATTCGTGTAGCTGGCCAGCGTCATCGCGTTGATGACAGGGAGTTTTTGAAATTCATACTTACTACTACTCTCGCTATCATCCACGTATCATCATCTGGCCAAGCGGGTATTGCCTGCCGATCACTGGTAAAGTCTTCGCTGTTTTGTGCTACCATCGTAAGTGCACCTATCTGTCCTGCGTTGACCCCCATGGCTACTTTGAGTGAGCATTGTGAACTCACTGCCAGAAATAGTTGTGCGCATCTAAATGCAGTCTGCCAATGCACAAGTAGCTAAATCGGTATGCCTTCGTATGGAGATCCATTTTGATGGCACCCGAGACGATTGGTCGCGACCAGGGGTGAGAGACCACCCATCAACGTACG
>NW_003209146.1:0-2710 GCF_000006405.1 Perkinsus marinus ATCC 50983
ATGAGGCTCTTCAGCTGAAATAAATACTTGTCAAGTAGAGTTAGTTTTTCCAATAGGAAATCTCATGATTTTTCATCCTGTACAGAACATCGTCCTTGCGCGTGCCTACTTCTTTTCATATGGGACTCCGTATTATCCCGTTATCATTAGTTGCTGCGGCCGTTCTCGGGACGATCGAGGATGACTCAGTCCGGCTCTAGTCTAGAGCCGGACACCAAAGTGTTAAAACCAGTCCCTCCCGGATGTCTCAGGGATTTCACAGACCCCAAATACAACGAGTGAGTTTAGTCTCCATATTAGGGTCCGTTACTCATGAGATATGTAATATTGAGGAACGTCTTCTCAGGGACGAATGCCTTCCACTATTCTGGAACCACATGATTGTAAGTGCGGCCACTCCCAAGATAACCGAGGAGCTCAGGAAACTGAAGTAAGTTGTAGCAAAATGGCGTTGAGGAGAGTTGAGAATACAATGTCTCATCAGAAAGAATGTGAGTGACGCGACTTACTATGAAGTAGACCTCTACGATGTGGTGTCCTCAGACAAGGGTAAAACCCGTCACCCGAGTCGGGATTCGCTGCTTGAACACTCGAATCTCAGGCACAACCTTCACGAATGTGCTTCGCGTGCTTCCTCAAATGTACCGGATTCACACTGTCATTGACGAGCCCCCCCAAGACCAGTCAGCCGATGCCCCCCAGTTCGATGTTACAGTGACTCTCGAGCCCCCCTCGATAATCGAAGGAAGAGGTTCTGAAGGCGACACGATCTCTCCCTCGAGCAGAAAGCTCAGAAGTGGCATCAAAGGGAGTGAGAAGATCAGCTTTCAAATGGCGACCCCGGGGACTGGTAACCTAACACGATCTTACTACCGCCATTTGCCCCCGGAAGGTGTCGAGATCAAGGGTATACTCATTCAATACCATGGTTGGTTTGAAACATGTGAGTTTTTCGAGAATAAGTTCCACAATTCTGATATCGCTGACAAGTACGGCCTCATATTGATATCCGCCTGTGGGAGCGGCTATGGATGGTTTTCGTCCGGACTGTATCCAGTGCATGCATGGAATGCGGGTGTCTGCTGCATTTCGAATCAGAACATCGACGATTTTGAGTATACCAGGATTATCATCCAAAGAGAGAACAAGGCGAATTTGCCAGTCTACGGTTATGGTTACAGTAACGGTGGAATGTTGGTGGAATCTCTATTATGCCATAAGATCATCCAACGAGCCGTATCGGTTAATGGTGTTCTAGCTCTCCGGCCTGGTCTAACCAAAGCTTTCAAGGTTTGCGATAATATCTATGATGACACTACTGTGGTCCCGAAACCTCCAGCACCGAGAATGGCCAGTGTACACTGTATAGACGATGGAGTAGTCCCTTACAATGGTTCAGTCTATAGTCACAGCTCACTCCACTACATCGTGGGAACCCTATTTCCTCGAACTAATCGCGATGTGAATAGGTGGGCCAAGAAAAAAAGAAAAAGCCGTAGTATGATGTAGTAATGAGGCCGTAGTACAAAGAAAAGAGGCACTAAGCCTTCTATCTATCACGAGTGCCCTCGAAAGCGAGAAGCCTCATTTAAGCCGCGAAGGCAGCAGCGGGCACTAAGCCCAGTACACCAAGAGGTCTTGCAAAGAACCAAGTGAACAGACGTATACGACGAGGGGGTGAAGAGGGTGGCATACATCGGAAGAAAAAAAAAGAATTGAGCTCTGGCAACCCGACTTGCCGGTGCTCAAGAATAGCTGTTTCTAAATCGATCACGGGATCGATGACGATCTGCGCAAAGTCCTGTGCGCAGGTTCGAGTCCTCGCTCATGTATCTCCGCATTTTAACGTGTCAAGCGCTGGCGTTGCCAGGCCCTTAACTAACTGAAATACTAATAATATTGAAGGGGTCTATCGGTTATACCGTGAAACTTCCGACGGTAAAGCTCACAGCGACTCGGTGAATTCCACAACGATTCGATCTGATAGATATTGTCGATTAGACAGTTGGTATTATGCAATTCATCACGACCTGGTTGCCTAGGCGAGCAAATATCGCAATACTAAGGCTACGCAATACCGAGCACAAGGCTAGGCAGTTATGCAAGGCAAGACAAGCTGTTATGCAAGGCTGCGCGGGGCGAGCGCGAAGTTTCTTTAGAAAAGATACACTTTCTTTGGAAATGTGGATTATACCGCATCACGTGTACTTCTCGTCATCGCAGTTGTGTTGTTGCGAGTGGTGCATGGAGGTCGCGAGTTCGAGTCCCAGCACATGTAATTTTTCCAGCTTCTGTGGTATGCTTTGGCACATGCTCATTTTGAAGTTGACTGGTGTTGTGTTCTTTCTTATGAGAGGGAGGCTGGTGATAATCGGCAATATTAATTTCATGGCGCGCGACAAATTTTAACCTAGCGTCGAACGACAGTTTGCGGACCTCAGATCTTTCTCTTTTGTGATGTTCCGAATGGCCTCGTCAGTGGCGCTGAGAGCTCGAGCTCGGATGATGGGTATAAACGGGGTCAACGAACTCCCTCGTGGATATGTTCCCCGCCCTGGGATGAAATTACCGCAAAACCTGAGGCGCATCCAAGGCTCTCCTGTGCTGCCTGGTGTGCATCTGCCGATCCCTGCTGGAGAGGCTGTCGAGAGAGGAGCTCATGCAGTGTGCACGCACGCGCAAAGTAGTGTGGGGACGCTGGTCGAGATAG
>NW_003213866.1:0-1452 GCF_000006405.1 Perkinsus marinus ATCC 50983
AGCGAAATCGAGTTGGACCCTCCCTACTACGATCCTTGGAACGAAACCGGTTTCAAAGTTCTGAGGAAACGAATGAATGCCACCGGCGGACTGATACTGGCCAAGTTGGCTATATACTTCAACAAAACTTTCGACAAGGCTTCCTTCATGGAGAGTGCCAGAGCGTTCGTGAAGAAATATCCTGTTGACGGTTTCAATTTGGGCATCCTCCCATATGATCTCAGTGAGTACCAACTTCTGAAGGAACTTGTCGCGGCCATTAAAGAGCTCAACCTACGGGCATGTTTATGGTGGGTCAACAAATACCTCGGAGCACGGGAATCCTGTTGTGATCACTGGCTCCAGCAGCTGCTTCGTCATGTTAGGTTCATAACATCTCATTGGCAGGAAATCAAACGAACCGGCCTAGGGAAGATAGTCGATAGTGCCAGTGTTAGCCTGTGGCCAAGTGACAACAAAGAATCCATAGAAAACTTCAATACGGACCGTTTCGCCGAAGATACGATCAAAGATGTCGTGAAAGCAGGTGTAGATCTCAATAAGCTGATCCTTTCTGTAAGTGTAGTACACCAAGTGTGCACGACTACAACAGTCTTCAGTACTTCGCTGCTTTTCCTGCGATAGAAGGTTTTCTTCAGAGTCACCTTCTGCATTGATGGCGCGTTCGCTGAGACCGACTTCATATATATTATTTGGCATGGAATCCAGCGTTGCTTTTCAGATACCACTACTCGCTAGTCCGAACTACGATAGCTCGTACCTGGGATACTCGAATGCAATCTACGACTTTGGTGCGGACCCTAGGGGAAACGGATCATTTTTCCTCGCGGAGGGGGAGGCCTACTATTTCTTTTCACAAACTCGTGCAATCGAGAAAGTTGCCCTGGCCAAGAAGTACGGACTGCACGGCATTGGACTAGACGGCAGCGACTCTATGATGATGGACGATCTGTACCCCTGGGACGCAAACTCCCTGTTTCATGCCATTGCTTCAACAGTATAGTTGAAACTCAACTCGCGGACGATCCCTCACCGAGTAGTACTCAGCTATTCCTGAATGATGCCTCTAAAGCTGAGTCCTTATCACATTTTACTTCAATGTCCAGTGGCAGGGTGTGTCTATGATCTTGGATGCATAATACGTGATGCAATAACAGCTACTGATGGTCATTGATCATTTCTCTTTTCGCCTTTTTCATATCGAACTACCGCCAGCCGCACAACACTCCGGCCCATTATATCACTTGTTTCGGAAGAAAGTTTCACTTCCCGCGAGAAATGTACTTGGGTTGGAAAGTTAAGAAAGCGTCGGGATACAGTTTCTCAGAAACTGTTGCAGCGCTGCTGTTTCATTAACCGGTATATTCAATTCACCAGCTTCGGTGATCGGCCTGATTTTCGGACCATTCGTGCTCGGAATGTCTAAGATTTGAACCCAAAGTGCTTCAATGA
>NW_003213890.1:0-927 GCF_000006405.1 Perkinsus marinus ATCC 50983
AACTGAAAGAGCTTATAAATATGTAGGAAAAGATGGTCAGTGTCGTCGCAATGTTAGTAAAGACGCCGTTAAGGTGAGTTTAAGGCCGTAGGAAACAGCAGATCCTAATCAACTACTTCCAGGCTAGAACCATAAGTCATGTAAATGTGAAAAGCAATTCCTCATCTTCGATGCTCGCAGCCGTTGCCTTTGGTGGGCCTGTCAGTACACTCATCTGTGGGATGTCTGGGGTCTTCCAAAACTATAAGAGTGGTATCATCAAGGGAGGTATGACCCGTCATCAAAGTAGCTGCTTGAGCGCGACGACAATCTTTTTAGATGTATGTGGCAACTTCCCAACTCATGCTGTCCTTGTAGTTGGTTATGATAGAGGCCATGACCCGTAAGAGCTAGGGCCTAGTTACTAGGCCGTCACGCTAGCCGCGCGGCTCTACTGTTGTTCCCCTCAGATATTATCGTATAAAGAACTCATGGGGCACCAAATGGGGAGAGTATGGCTATGCAAGAATCGTTATTGACGATACGGAATATGGTGAGTTCAACTCTCTGAGAGAGTATGAGGAAACTTTCCTCCCAATCCATGGTGATGTGTATGTTACCTCAGGTGTATGTGGTCTCCTTCGCGAGCCCGTCTATCCTATCAGTAAATCATAGTTGCCCGTTGAATGATGTACTTCGCCGTATTTCTTCCAACCCTGCTTCATCGATGAGAAAGAATACTCATCTCAAATCTCGCATATATGGTCGTCTTTGCCTTACTGGCTAGACATCATGTCTAAGACATGAGATTTCGACTTTGCTCAACAAAGAGGTTTTCTCTAGTAGTAATAGTTTTTGAAGATGCGCAACGCTGCGCGTCAAGTCGAGAAGACTCGGCGTGTCCACGCGCCCAGTATAGATACCTCGATCAGCTACTATACTACGGTT
>NW_003213033.1:0-2000 GCF_000006405.1 Perkinsus marinus ATCC 50983
TTTGTTATGTGCTTGTGGGATGGTCGTAACTATGGTTTATTACTCGACAAAAGTGACTGTACGACCGAGGCTTCTCTCGAACGAGAGGAGCTAGTGACGTTTGCTCACCACTTTGTCTCGCTCGAGTTCATATCACGATTGTCGGAGGAGGAAGTCGAGTTACTTTATTCTGAGGTGGATGGTTACTCATCACGGAGTTGACGGTAGAAGGAGACCCCGTCACCACAAGGCACTGATAATTGTCTACCTCCTACAAAGGAGAATTATAATACGTCACTGACGTCATGTCTCTAATCCTTCTTGAGAATCGTTCGGGTGCACATTGCGCTCACTGGTGCTTCTATTATAGAAGTGTCAGTGATGGCGCAATTTGTAGATGGATGACATTGTTTGATAGGTTATCATTTGAATGCATTATGATGATCTGTGCTATCATCATTTCCATCATTATTAAGGCGTCCGCCCACAGCTGGGTATTTAATTTGATAGGAGACATCAGAAGCGGTCATCCTAGGATGGGCCCAAACGTGCACGGTATTCCTGACCATTATTATGCGGTGAGTAACTCAAAGTCTTAAATCGTTCTCTACGTGAAGCCTCTCTGTTTTGTAGCGCCCGGTGTGCCCGAAGTCATCCCTAAGTCAGTGCCAGAATCTGCCCCCGCCATATAATGCTTTTGACGAAAGCTCTCTACGACCATGCAGACGGGCTGGCTCGCTTGGTGCTTCCAATACAAACGACCGTGCAGAAGTTACTCGAGGTGAGACCTCCATATGATCGAGTATTGAAGCTGGCTTACATTCAGGGCAAAAACTACATATCTCCTGGATGGGTAACGGGCACACTAATTCCGTCTCTGACGGTAGGCCGTGGTTTCTCATAGTCGCCATCATCTCTAGGTGTCAGGGACATGCATCGTGTTCAAGATGGCTCCATACAGTTCTGATCCTTCATGGGAAGACTTCACCTCGCTAGAGGACTGCCTACCATTTTATAACAAACATGTTACTAAGGACATTACTTCTGCTGATATTATCATACCTTGTAACGTTGAGCCTGGGCCCTACACCATCCTCTACATGTGGTCCAAGTTCGCAGGCGTTCATTACGCCACTTGTTCAGACATTATCGTACACTAGTCATTGATACATGATACCATCACCATTGCGCTTTCCTCACAGCTTTCCCTGTTGTCCAGATGGTCAGTACTTTTCGTCCTATTTTCCTTCCGAGATAGGACTTTTTTACGTGGTATTGGCAACGTCTGCAAGTGGGATGGTGATTATCTGTAGGTTAATGACATAGTGTTATGCATGCAATAGATTCTTACTCCTTTGCTTGATAGCAAGATAGCTATTGTTTATCGAATTAGATATTTTGGAGGGTGTTGAGTCTATTAATTTTCGCCGGGGTTCTGGAACGCTATCTCCACTCAATGCCTCAGCACTGGAGGATGATGATGATGAATGTCATTGGGGAACATCAGGCCTAGTCAGAAGGACGATCGAATGAAGTATGGTTTCTGGCAAGTTTGGTCGTCCATTCGCTCTGGAGGCCACATGTTAGTCAACTGTCGAAAAACCTGAATGTTAACAAAGTCTTGAGCCTGCAATTTACCATTTTCATGTTTCGTTTCTAGTGAGGGCTAATACGAAGTTGACGGGGAATGCCTGGTCCATCATCCCTAGCGGCCTTCTTACTTCCAGGCCAGTTGGTGGTAACCTTCCAATAACAAAACTGTGCTATGCATGCGAGAACTATATGGCAGTCGCACGCAAATGGTGTGCTTCAGTTTATCAATATTTTCGCATCATCTGACGGAAAATGGAATTCGGAGAAATCGCTGCCATAGTTTGGACTTGTGCCCTTTGCGGCCTCCTCCTCATATCTGCGATATTTCTGATCTATCGCTCTGTTCAAGCCCCTCGATACATCAAGTCTAAGTCGTCCGCTTGCCGTCGTCTATCATTTGAGAGCCCCGACGAAGTTGAGAGGTTCTT
>NW_003213252.1:0-1105 GCF_000006405.1 Perkinsus marinus ATCC 50983
GGGTCACAGCCCTCTCACTCAGATAAAGTATTCATTCAGGCAGCTACAGTGCACGATTGCATTATGAGCGTGATCGGTCCCGTAGTCGATGGGTGCATCCAGAATGGGAAGAACGTAGTTTGCTCAGACAGAAATTACTTCTTAAGACTCGGAAACTAAACGGTGGAAAGGTGCAGGAGCGACGTAGCTGACCTGAGTCGTGATTTGCGGTTACTAGGTCGATCCCTCGAGTGTTTTGGACGAGTTCACCGATCCACCCTTCCCCGATCAAGCGAAAAGCCGGAGGATGTTCCCCGCACTCTTCGCGAGGTACGCCCTGGGTTGCATTTTCTACCGAGGGTTTGTGGCTATATTTACCTGCGGATCGTTGCGTATTGCTCAGACATGCTTTTACTGAAGAAGAAGCATCGGAATATGCCCTAGCTGTTGGCAAAGCTCGACTCGTCACGTAGGGTCACTTCACACTTGTACTCTTTTCAAATGTAGTATAGCTTTTTTTCATCAGATATCACTCTAAATGGGGCGAGTACGATATTAGGTTCGTATCACAGTTAATTGATATCGCTATCCATAACAATGTGGTTCCTTCAGAGCAGCGAGTGCAGCACCTCGCCAAGAAAGTACTGACTTATTCCACCATAGTTCTCATCCCAGTTTTACGTTCAGTTCGGCGAAGCTCACATGAAGAGTTCTACTACTCCATCAGCGTAATTATTTACATTTTGCGATCGTTTGGTAATGCATAGGCTCGTTTTCATTTCTATCGACCGACACTGCTACATAGATTGGCTGATTCCACTAATTCACCAGTTTACGGCAGTACCCAGTGCCAGTATGCTATTTCCCTCTCGCTACATACTTGCTCTTTTTTGCATTCAGTCGATAATGCTCTGTGTTACCTCAATCTGATATACGATGGATCGTCCATCGTGGGCGGGCAAACGTCGGGATGATAACGACTTTATCGATGCCTTCTGTGCAAGACTTTCGATGAGAACATGGCCAGTAATCGCCGAATTAGTCGATCCTAATGATCCGGCGCAACTATCTCTATTCAGAACTGTGGTTGCCTGTGTTTCGCATTGTTATGACCCCAGCTCTCGTT
>NW_003216122.1:0-1322 GCF_000006405.1 Perkinsus marinus ATCC 50983
GGCTGCTGTGATGATACTGCTGGGCGAGCGAGATTTATAATGGTATACCTGTAGTAAGGACAGAGGAAAGCACATTGATGTATTCGAGGAGAACTGTAGAGGAGGTGGAAGCGGTAGAGATACATTCGGAGTTATCGTCTTTGATGGCAATGCTGGAGTAGGTGGAGGACCATAATGACCCTGGTGGCTGTTGGTGTGCTAAGGTTTATGAATAGAAGTTTCGCGAAGATCCGATTGCAGTTTGGTAATACTATAGAGCATTTTGGGTAAGGACGTAGCCAATAGTGCCTATAACGCAGAAGGTAGGTTAGTCTCACATGCTCCCTTCTCATGGACATCTCACTCCATTGGGAGGGTTTTAACGGAAGGCGACTTGTTAATTTTGCTTACGTATGCTGGAATAGCATGCAAAATGGTGTCATCTACTATCGCACTCGATTGGATCTTCACTGCTCAATAGCTGCTGTCTATACTCTCGGCCGGGCAACCCTCACTCTAGCGCCTCTTCACGTCTATGGGAAGCAGGCTTCTGCTATGAGCACCATTGGCTGCACGAGGAATTCGCGGACGTTCGGGGAGGCGTGGTAGCGCTATTATGATCATGTCAATCATCCCTCGTTGAGGAGTAGCCGCCTTATCGCGATAATGGTGATGCTGATAATCCCCCTATGGTGTTGTAGTGATTCTTAGAAGTCTATAAATCACTCTTAGGAGCTCCTGAGAGTTGCCGCTGTCGGCGACCTCTCGAGCTAGGATGATCACGTGGGCGACTTGATGAATAGAGGGTGATGTGGTAAGGTTGGAATGCCCACTGTGGTGCTTCAATACGGAAGGATGTCGTTTCATGAGCGTTTATAGTCGTAAGAACATTCTGGATCACTGCTGTTGCGTTGAGCATATACAATTAGAGATAGAGTAGGAGGGAACTTCCACTCTTGTGCCGTCAGAGGGACATGTGGAGCGCGACAGAGTAGAATTGTTATTTGAGTGGTGGTACTGGGATTGGAACCGGGGACCTTTGGGGCGACTGCACTCTGCATCGGTAGAACTTGTATTTCTCGTTATGAGGTCCGCACCTAAGCTTCAGGGGTATGCTCTCATTCAATTCCGGTAGGGAGAGGTGAAATTTGATTACGACGCAAACTCGTTGGTCCACAGGGAGTTCGGTAGAACGTCCAATGTGACCGCCAAAATTCAGAAGAGGCGGGAGGAGTTCATTAAAGAGAAGTTCCCGTATTTTCGTGGCGCAGTGACGGACGAGATGCCTAAACGGGGGAGGAAGTGATAACACACATGATGCTGTTTCCTATGGTTAGCGATGG
>NW_003202897.1:0-1003 GCF_000006405.1 Perkinsus marinus ATCC 50983
AACAGTGGGAAGTGACAATCAGACAGATGGCCCCCTCCCCCTGGACAAAGTTCACTTCCAAGGATTTGGCACTTCCCCACCGTCACTGGCGAATACGAAGCTTCCCGGGTCAGAACATTGTCCAAGGGATACGGAGGGACCTAGAATAAATCTGGATCATCCGATAGTCGATCCCGGGTTACGACGATGCCAACGTCGTATTCTCCAACTTGATCAATGGAGTCTGAAGTCAATTGATAGAAAATCGCTCATGTTAGCTGTATAATGGACACACTTAGACGCACTGTGTCGTAAAGCGAGGGTCGAACCTGGATCACGCGAGTGCTATCCCGAAACCTAACCAACTGGACTGCATCACGACAATACACAGTGTTTTATGGCGTGCTACAGGCGCAACTTCGTTTACTTTCGAGCCTTTGTGTGTCTTGGTTCACTCGTGATTCCGAGACTGCTAATCGTCACTACGAATCACCAAAGTATCATGACCTCTCACATATCACTCTGCTGTCACCCTCAATCGCAAGTTCCCCCACTGTAACGAGAAGAATGGCACATGAGAAGCATTTACAAGCACTCTTTGAATGGAATATGGCGGAACGCGGCCAGTTATAGGTTAGATAGTGGTGACACAAACTATTTAGCAGGAAAAGTGGTAAGAATAAATTTATTACGAATCTCCAGTCTACGTGTCCCCAATCACCCCAAAATGAGCTTCACTGGATGAAATTCTGGGGTTGATTGTTGGCGGCTATCGTATTGCGTGCGTCTAGCGGCTTCGAGACCAAGTCACTTGATCATGGAGTAACCGTTCCACGACACATACCAACCCCCGCGAACGTCGCGTGAAATTGGGTGATGAGGCGATGATGCACCGTTTTATTCCTAGATTTGGTGCGCTGTAGTACCAGTTCACTACGTAAGATAGCATGGTTGAGGTGCGCGCGTTAGGAGTGCCATGCGCGGAGTGATACAATATGGGAAGGGCATTGCAGTGAGGTGGTCG
>NW_003209056.1:0-3960 GCF_000006405.1 Perkinsus marinus ATCC 50983
GGCCAAAATGTATGTGTGGTTTAGTATGAAGTTGGTCGCTAAGGTTAGTCGCTACCTGAAGACCGCCACTGCGTTGGTGATGTCCTCGTCACTATTCTGCACGCGCTCGAATGCTTAATGGGAGAGAAAACCAGATGGTTCCTATTCTTTATATAAATGGGCACTAGGTCGGCCAGTACGAAGTATGGCAGTATGTGAACCTTTTTCTATTTTGAAACCATGCCTAAGATAAGTGTCGAAATTATGGTATGAGGTTTTAGCCGGTTTGCTGCTTTCAAACTGGTCGATGCAGGTCGATGGTTTCGTTCCAATTCCAGTACTGCCCTGATATGAATCGGTCCCGTGGTAGCTGAATTTCGGTACATTTCATCTGAATTTCGCACGGAGGGATTACAGTCGTCCGACTGGAGAACTTTCACAAAGAGGAGCCGGGTGGAAAATTTTCATGCTCTGAAAAGCGCCTGAGAAATTGACGTCAATGGTCCTTTTTCAAGTGTTAGAAATATGAACGCACTATCCTACTTCTATAATCAATGACGAGCTTTTCTCTAAAGTTTTAATTCACCCCGTCGCGTTTGAGTCGACTATGCTTACCTCTCGAGAGGGAACAACGTCATCATGTACAACTTGATCGATCCTAAGCTGGAACACTTCCTCCAGTTGAGACAGCCAATTTAAATTAATGAGTTCATGTGCAATTTTTTTCACACTAGGACTAAGCGAAATCGGGATTGATCCTCTCACACGGCCAGCAAGGTAACTCGCGAACGGGTTTTGTTGATAATGTCGCCCTCCACCTTCGTCGCTGAATGTAGGGCTTTCAGGAACCACCTGTGAGGCCCTACATCCAGTGACTTTGCGACACTCTGAGACACGCGTGGAAGTTTAACGTACCAAAATTGGCATTTCGAAAAGGCAAAGCCAGAGAATTGCTATGAAATCTACAGCACAATTCATCTGGGCTCCCCAAACGCCAGAGGGAAATCTTAGCTTGACCATACTTTCGCACTATGACAAAAGATCAAGCCTCGCTACCACGTCGACGGTTAATTCCACAAGGTAATCGTATTAACAACAGGAAAGCCGTCCATGTGTACTCATATACTATTCAGGGAAAGCGGTATCGCATAGAGCTGCAAGAAAGGATTCTTTTACGAACGCTATCAGCAAGAGTAATCCACGCAATTCCCATCTGAGTAGTGTTATCGAGGAACTCGCGTGCATAGGCCTGTGACTGAGCTTTTGAGGTCTCCGATAGAGGCTAGGAGATGGAAAATGGCATCGTATAGGTGTAAACTCGACATATGACAATTTGGACTTGCACAAACGAATCGATGCGCTCGAGGAGGAGGTCGCTGCTTTGCAACGACAAGTGGCTGAAAAGGACCGGGCACTACGAGCGATGAGTAGGTAAGACACTGGCAGACTGGCATCAAATTCATTATGAACTCGAATGAGTTGAGACTCTCTACTACCATACGGTTAATTCGTACTTCGAGGTGAAGACTCAAAACCCATAAAACTTAACAACGAACAACAAGTTCGCTGCTGAACTCGTCGCATGTGATCCTCTCACTGAAGTGGGTACAAGCACAGTCTCAAATATGGAGTTGCTGCTGCAGAGTCTACCCATCATTCTTTGGGCGATCGACAGGCATGTATTACGTCGTTTTAACTTGCTCATCTATACCGGCTAAGGGCGTCGTAAAGGGTCTTACACTATCCCTAGGCACCACGCAGAAGAGCTGCGCGAGCAGGGAGACCGGCTTCGGGCCGAGTTGGATCGTCCAGAGAGAGATGCCCAGCGAAATGCGTCAGAATGCGTATGTAGGCTTGTTCATTGCCAGAACATATACTAACCATTTTAGGTCAAAACGAGCTTAGTAAATTCCCGCCAGATGGGAGGGTTAGAACTGCAACGGAAGACTGATGAGCTGGAGTGAGTGAAAGCGACAGTGTCATCATTAGCTGTTATTGACAGGGACATATCTCGAGTGCCCCAGGATTCCCGACGGGTGGGTTCGTGAATGCTTGTCCGTTCGAACTGGCTATGGTTCAGCATAAGAAGGTTGTACTCGAGCCGAAGGAGATTGAGCAGTACAGGGCGGACTCTCTCGGGCGCGTGAAGATCAGGGAGTAGCATGCTGCGTTTGATAGCGCGGAGTAGCTGTACGCTCATATGTGGTTTATTAGGTTGAATATCAAATTGGTTGTTTTCCTAAGAGAGGGAGGAGGTCCTTTTCTTTGATCAGATTCGCGCAAGATATGGAGGGACTACGCAACAAACTGAAGGAGTCGGAAAATGACAAGTATAAGGCTCGAGCCGAGTTGAGGGAAGCGAAAGAAATGAAATTGGCTGCTATGAATAAAGCCAGGAAAATGAAGTCCGAAATGGCTAAGGTGGGATTACAGCTGGACCTGAGCTGAGGGGCGGAAGCGCTACTAGGTCCATGAGAAGAATGAGGAGCTCTTCAAATGTTGTAAAGCACTCTACCAGCAGTTGGGCGAGCTGAACACGCCCTTCGCACTGGAAGCCGATACTGAGAGATCCACTATGCGGAGGGTCGCTCTGTCGCCTAACACTGAGAGGACGTATACTATCACAGATGCTTGCCGTCCTGAGCCCACTGCGAGGAGTGTTGCGAGGTGAGCCATCGGGCGCGCGCGTGGAATAGGAGGTCTACATGCAGGGCTGGGAGGGGCTCTGAAGCTTCTACTAGTTGCCCGCCGACCTCAAGGGAAATGCTATTGGAATCTCAGCTGAAACGAGTGACGCAGAAGCTAGAGGAGATGAAGAGGACAGCACTTATTGTGTTGCGATCGAGGTAAGGCCGATCCACTTCGGTCTGAGATTGCCTCGGTGCAGGTCCTTAATTGAAGAATATTTGCATGAGGTGATTGCGAACTGTCGAGCTCAAAAGGCAGCACCGGCAGGCTCGGCTTCCACGGCTGCACGCATGCTCAAGGCAGGATACGACTGTTGGAGAGAAATCGGCTTGTCAATGGGGCGCCTTGTTTTCAGGGGGGTAAGAGGACTAGTAGAGGCCGACGTCACGAAGTACAACGAAGTATTGTTCCCAGTCCAGGTAAGGTGTTGTGCATGCGTGCTACTACCTGTTGAAGGCAGTATAGTTATGTTAGGATCGCATGAAGAAGAGGCTACTGAGCATGGCACAGAGACCTTCCTCACAGGAGGTGTGGAGCAAGGGTATAGTGATGACGAAAAGAACGAGGATGAAAGGCTCAATGAGGTGGGCGTAATACCACTCCTCCGTCACATCCCACTACCACAGGACTCATGGTCTCAGCGTCCACGAGAGGTGCCAGCCTTGTCGCTAGAGGGAATCAACAGATCAGCATTATACGATGTGGATGAGCTGGCGAAGGCGCTTGATAAGGCTAGACTGGGAGAGGGGGTTGTTGATATTGATATCGGTCAACTTACTTGGGATGCCAAAGAACATATCCTACGGATGGTGAGTATCTTCGTGCACGCACGGTGAAGATTTTTCCACAGTACTCCTCATTCCCTCTTGAAAAGGGAGTCCCTATTCATCCCTCGCTTTTTTCATGCTTCCATTCTCTTCAGCTATTCCAACGGATCAACAACGACCCCATGGCTTCTATAAATAAGCAGGGTCGCGCGAGGCTGCGAGCTCAGTTGGTGTCAGTGGGCATACCTCCTACTTGATCATGGATATCACGAGAATTGTCTCCCTCGGAACAAGCATTTTGCGTTTGTAGTCTCTGAGTAGTAGTAGTGAGGCGGACTTGTCAAGAAAAAGGATAAGGAGGGATTATGGGATGTCAAAGAAGCACCGATATGCACAGAGTGAGTACCAAGTCAAAACCGGTACGGCATTTTTCCATGTAGCCAATTTTGCGTTTGACGATACATCAGTGCACGATAAGGATATCAGGACTGTTCTTGCAGCGTTGGAGAGAGCTCGACGAGGGTTT
>NW_003200212.1:0-1054 GCF_000006405.1 Perkinsus marinus ATCC 50983
TGATGAGAATTGATTTATATCCCAAAAAATGTATCTACCTCTAGACTCTTATCCTATATAAGCCCTACCATTTCAGCGGATTCGCTGTCGTTGCAGCCGTCATTTGGGAAGAGACCTCATATGAAGAGTGCGAACGATGTCATTACTTCGCCGACGTTCTTGTCAAAGCGTTGGGCTACGTACGCAAGGATGCGAGTCAGCTAAATATCATTGCCCTTGCAGAGGTACTCCGCGATGCTGTGAGGCACTCCCCTAGCAACATGAACAGGGCGGCGACTCTCATCGGGAGAGATGAGATTTTCCGAAATTTCCAGACAGCGTGTCCGAGTGGTTAAGGAGATGGACTTGAAATCCATTAGGCTCCGCCTGCGCAGGTTCGAATCCTGCCGCTGTCGCACGTTTGACGACGTATAGGTTTTCGAGACATCTGAAAAGCCCCGCCTTCGAATCCTTATAGCGATTCTGATGGACATTATGACCGAGTAGGATGCGAACGAACTGATGCGCATGACATTTGAGGAACATTGATGAGAATTGATGTATATCCCAAAAAATGTATCTACCTCTAGACTCTTATCCTATATAAGCCCTATCATTTCAGCGAATTCGCTGTCGTTGCAGCCGTCATTTGGGAAGAGAGTCTCTTCAAGAGACCTCTTACGAAGAGTGCGAACGATACCATTACTTCGCCGACGTTCCTGTCAAACCGCTGGGCTACGCAGGCAAGAATGCGATTCAGCTAGATATCATCGCCCTTGCATAGATATTCCGCGATGCTGTGAGTCACTCCTCTAGCAACATGAACAGGGTGGCGATTCACATGGGCAGAGATGAGATCCTCTGCGTCTTCCAGACAGCGTGTCCGAGTGGTTAAGGAGGTGGACTCGAAATCCACTAGGCTATGCCTGCGCAGGTTCGAATCCTGCCGCTGTCGTATGTCTGATGCCGTTTGGGTTTTCAAGACATCTGAGCAGCCTCGCCTTCGAATCCTTATAGCGATTCTGATGAACATCAGGAATAAGTAGGTTGCGAATTAACCAAAGCGCATGACATT
>NW_003208579.1:0-1168 GCF_000006405.1 Perkinsus marinus ATCC 50983
TGCTGTGTGCTCTGGGATAACTCGTAATCACTCCTCTCGATTTAAGTATTTTCTTTGTCGAAGGACGGCCTCAATTCTGGTTGGTAGCGGGTAGGGCTCGCAGCGTACTCTAGTCGACTCTCAACTAGACAGTCTATCATATATTCGTCGAAGACTCGGACTCGAAGCTACAATGGGGTCGCTATGCCACTTGTTGGCTGCTCACTGGATACGAAGCAGGCTCGGAGAAGACACGTTTTCACATCATATAGCAAAAAAGTCGGGACGTTTCGGAGGAGATTACGAGCGAGAAGATAACCTATAAAATCAGGAGACACTAGTGCCGGAGATGAAAAACACGTTGAACGGTTCCTTCGTTCAGGTAGAACTGCTTTGAGTTAACGTGATTTCCGAGTGGACTTCAACCGTCTTCGGTACAAGCTCATTATTAAGTGTGATGCCCCACTAAAGTGAGCAGAGTGAAATTAATATGGTGCTAAAATTGCTATTGTCCGATGATTCTGTCGACGCTGACATTCACCGAGTACGACCAAACTTCTTGATCTATCTACCTGTTAGATAAGTTAGGGTTCCAGCCTTTGGGTGGTACTCCTGAATTTTCTTATATCGCTTTGACTTATCACCAAGAAATTGGGCTGAACTTTTTTTGCATGGATTTTGAGCAATTTTGCGTGATTTGATTGTGCATAGCTCGACAGAGCCAAATCATATCTAGAATTCGAAGGTACCTTCTAGTTAGCTATCACTTAAAAATTCGTTGAACTCTGCGACTCACAGACAAAGCACATTTTATTTGGGGCACCCGATACGTTCCGAGTCAAGAGTAGCATTCTGAGAAGTTTGGCGTGAGATCTATCGCACTCAACTTAGGCTTGCGATGAAACGATTTCTTCAACGTTGACATTATGCTATGAGAGTAGATACCCTACGCTACATAGTATGTATTCGGCTGTAGTTGAATAACTGACATAGTCCCCATTCCTTTCAATCATCTATGAAAGCATATTGGGTCTTTTTTGGGACGTTTAGGGCGTCAGGATCAACCGAATTGTTGAATCTTCATCCAGTCATCTCTGCAGAAACTCGATCGCCCATGAGAACTATATTCTATGATGAACCAGATCCAATCTGGCAGATTGTTACTTCTATATCATTGTGTTCTCTCAGA
>NW_003204040.1:0-1054 GCF_000006405.1 Perkinsus marinus ATCC 50983
TCATCACTATGCTCATCAGGCCTTCCAAAGAGGGGATCTCTCCGCATGTGCTGTAGCCTTACCGGCGGATGCCTGTAGACTCACTACTGCTGTTGTTATGATGCTCAACAAAACAGGAGATGCAGTGGGTGGTCCATCGTAGTAGTAGTAGGGGCCTTGAGTCAGCAGCGCTCAGGAGGCGGCAATGCGAGCCGTGCCGACGTCGATGAGGTGGTCGCTGAAGAAGGCAGTTGACGCTTACGTGTGGAACCAAGTGGCGAAATTCAGACTCAACTCGATGTTGACCGATCACGCAGTTGAAGGTGACAGTTGAAGGGAGAAAATAAAATTTTGGATTTTTTTGTACCCGAATTCACGTGTAAACTTGTGTAATTAGTGAGAGAACTCCTGAGCTTAGCTGAGGAAGGGAAAGGGGTCTTTGTAGGGGACTGGGTCCTACTGGATGGAGGCTCGGTGACACGGGTGACGGCACGAGAAGCCAGGAGTAAAGCGCATCCGCTGAGTCGGGTGCTCCTGCCGCTGTGCCCGACATCGGAGGTGAGGAGTTGCCTTGGGAGCGGTCACGCCTGGATGATCGATATGTGTCTTTCGAGTTCGGCTAGCACTGGGAGGGGAGAAATTTGCATTGGAAGAAATAGGATAGTCGAGGCTCCATCGGGGTATACCCATCGGCAGTCCGACTTCGCAGTGTATATATTCGATTCTAAATTCAGTGCACTTGAAATGGATTTCGGCAATGGGGGCAAACATAAGGCTTATGTATTAGACTTTCCTCGGATGTTAACGGCGGTCCCGAGAAGTCATCTCCAGTGTGGAGGCCCCCATATTGCCGTTGCTTAGTCGGTGTACGATGATATTTGCGGAGTGGGAAAATATGCGTTTGGTCACCTTTGTGTGTTGACGGTGATGGGGGAAAATTCGAGGAATTATACAGTTATATATAGTTCTCACATCTAATTAGCTTTAATATGTGGAAGTTTGCTTGTGAAATTATGCGTATTCGAAAAGATATGCACTTTTCCCAGTTTGGACTATCAAAATCGAACACACTGTA
>NW_003214194.1:0-2398 GCF_000006405.1 Perkinsus marinus ATCC 50983
CATAAGCTGCGGTCTTCTGAAACGTTCTAGCCAATTTGAAGGCATACTCCCGTAGATTGAGTTGAATACACAACACCCTGGGTAAGCAAATCTCGCACAGCAAATCACATGAATACGTGAAGACAATGTTACACATGCAGTATTCATAAAATACATCGACTAACGCTGGTAAATGGAAAGGATACTAGTCTTTCATTCGACCGAATGACTGCTCTCGTGAACGAACTATATTAGTCTTCACACCTGCATTTCCTGAGGGCAAAAAGAGAGTATAAGGGACAAGGAGATGCTCAACTACTACCGAGAGGAATCGATGATACATTCGCGATATTTGAGAGCTCCGATCCTTAATCTTGGACAGTATGTCGGCTCTCTTGTATCCAAGAAGTTCCTATGTATGGGTATAGGGAATATTGTCACACCAGTCTAACAGCCTCACCAGCTTGGAAATAGCGTCCTCTTCAGTCAACTTGCTCGGTAAAATATCCGAGAGACCTCGGTGATGCGAAGTCGATGGTGGTTCAACACTAGAAGGGGTCACGTCTGACGGAGCTACAAGTCAAGCATTAGCCGGCGGTGGCGATGACCTACTCATGCCTCGAAACGCCTTTCGCTCTTCGCTCGTGGTTTTTTTCCGCGTAGGAGTCCCTGTAATGGCTCGTAGCTCTCTCACTACTACGAAGAGCATTGAAACCTACATGTGGTGGTGAAGCTTCCGAATCCGCCGCCAGTGGCGCAAGTAGTCGATGCATTAGTTTCAACACCGCCGCTGGTACAGAGCAAACTGCTGCTCTCTTCAGGATCGAGATCATCGGTGAGGAGATGCTGAAGCCAATCTGCATGTACGACATCCTGAGAAGCGATATTTCACACCCCACATGATGGCGCCAGGATGCTTACGTGAATGGCCGGTCGCTTATCAGCGTCTCTCCGCAGTAGCCGGCAAATGAGCGATTGGGCTTTGTGGGAAATGTGGCTTGGCACATCGAACACTCCTCTAGCAATCTTCCTATATAACTCCTTGTCAGTGGACCCCTGAGCGAGACAAAGGCATCGACTTCGTAAAGTATATCCACGAGGGATACCTTGAAGGGAAAACACCCAGCCAGGAACGTGTGAAGAAGGATGCCCAGAGCCCAGATGTCCGCGCAACTCCCGTGAAATTCTCGCTTCTGCACTATCTCGGGCGCCATATACGACGGAGTTCCACAAAAAACCTGAAATGCCAAGATTAAGCCCGGCAAACGGGGAAGGAAAGACTTACTTTTATTTTCTTTCCCGGCGGAACGATTGTACTAAAACCGAAATCTATGATCTTGATCTGGGGACCGGAAACGTGGTAGGTGCAGTCAGAGCTCGGGAGCTTTCCATTGGTTTGAACCTGACATTTGCTGGGATGATGGATGAACGCTAGACACGTCAGAAAAATCTTCGTGGGTGTGTAGCTCAGCGGTAGAGCGGCTGACTGCAGATCAGCAGGTCCTCGGTTCAAATCCGGGCGCGCCCTTTTCTATGCTATTTTATTCTGCTCTAGTTCGGCTTAGTGAAGCATCGTGCAGCTCACTTGTGGGTGGAAAGGCGAATGTTTCGGCTTCGTGATGAGACCTCTTGTGTCGACTCCTGGTCGGGACGTTGAGGACTTCCCACGGCCAAATGCTAACGCTGCCGGGCCACCGAAGGACTCATAAGTATTGCCAACAATGAGTATGTTCTCGAGTTTCAAGTCTCTGAATGAAGAACCAAGATATCCAATCACGAGTATCATTTTCATGTTATCCTCCCCACCTGTGAACAATGCATCTATCATGCATGTATTTGACACCCTGTGCGACCTGCAAGAATATTTTCCCAGCAGTGGCCTCATCAAGTCGTCGACCAGGTTTTCGCTTCAGCAGAGCATGCAGGGAACCGCCACCAGCATATCTAACACTACAGCCCTGATATAACAGCCACAGCGGACGAACCTACTCGGTGACGATGAAGATTTGCCGAGTAGAGTCCAAAGCATCGTGGAAATGAATAATGTTGGGATGCGACATCCGCTCCAGCAGCTTGATTTCCCGCTTAACACCCTTCCGTTTCTGTGGGTCCAATAGCTTTATTTTATCATATACCTAGCAAATGCACTCTGAGTACAGTCATAAGGCGGCTCGTCAGTGTTCACCTTCATCGCCACATTCGTCCCGGTAGGCATGTGATGTGCCAGTCGAACCGTAGCATACGCTCCCTTGCCCACCGATCTCCCAAGCTGACAGCCGACGGTTGAAATTTATAGACAACACACTATCCTCTCACCTGATAATCCTCGAGCTTTGTACCGAGCTTACCCACACCTCTCTTATGATGCCGCCTCGTCTCCCCCTCTGTTGGTGATTGGGCCGTATGGACGTTCTCCCCG
>NW_003209872.1:0-1262 GCF_000006405.1 Perkinsus marinus ATCC 50983
GAGAAGATTCAGCGGTGCCGGGGTGACCACAATTGGGCCTACTTTGAATCTTCTATTCCGACCTCTTAGATATGCTCGGCAAATCGTTGTTCATATTGAACCCGACTTTGCGGGATGCGCTACTGGCCGTCCGTAGTGAGTGTGTGGATATTTCCGGTTGGGGCCTCCTGGACCTTACCACACCTACGACGAAACCTGGAGTGAAGACAGTCACGCTGAGTGAACACAGTAGAGGTCGACATGCTAAGAAGCTACCAAAGTGGCCGATAGCCGAAGCCACAGCGCTCCCCATAAAGGGCGCGGGAGGGACTTCATGTCGTGTGGAGGAGTTCAACGAGGCACAGGTTGCCCATAGGCAAACTTTGTCCAGGAACTTGGACGGAGCTCGAGAGAGGCTGAAAATGACGGTAACGTGACCACTTGGTGTGACCTCCATAGGGGGTGGGTGTAGGTCCTCAAGGCGTGCGCTACGTCTCTGTCGGATTTCCTCAAGGCTAATGGATTCAACCACTCTAAGGAGCTGCGGGATGTGTTCAGGCTGTTACAAGAAGGTGTAGATGGAGGAGAGGATGAGGATGATGCGCTTGGTGGGTGGGGTGGCCTTCAATCGGACCTAATCTGAATCTTGTTTTCAGAACTTGATTATTATCTTAGCTATACTCAGCAGGCTACTACTCGAACTAAGTGCCGAAAGTTGGTCAAGTTCATACGTGAGTTTTGACCGACGAGTGACGCTGTGGTGATGATGGTGACGGGCAGGTACGTGTGAGTACATCCTTGCGGACTCTGTGGAGGCCCTGTGCTTTCGATCTACGGGGGGGTTGTTGGCCCTTCTCGACCAATACATGAAGCAAGCGGAGAGGGATGAGCAACGCAGGCTATCTGGAGAGGCGCCACCCGACGGGTCTCGAGCAGTGAAGAGCATTCTATCGCAACCGTACAGGCCGGGCATGTTCGAGGCCTTGGGGAGCGCGCCGGCTGATGAAAGACCGATCTTTGTGAGTTTAGTGACACTCTCTGGGAAGACCGCATGGTTGTGGTCTCAGATCATAGATTGCACTTTCGTGACGGGGGAGGGGCAGGAGGTTGGTAGTCATTTGGAGTTCTCCCCGACAGGCCAGGACTTCAGAGACTTCGTGGAAGAGGCGTAGGTGTAGGGGTCTCGGGGGTGGTGATGATGGGAAATCTTTAGGCTGATGGAAGCCCTCCATGCGGTGTCCTTCAACCGCTCTTTTTTGGCCCTACCAGAATTCCGCCTCTTC
>NW_003214645.1:0-1014 GCF_000006405.1 Perkinsus marinus ATCC 50983
GCACTAGTTGACGGCTCTGAAACTTGCCATTTCTATCCTATTACTACCAAGCCCTATGTCGATCCTAATATACCAAAATCAGGCCGAACAAAATATACCAAAAGATATAAAATGAGCCGAAACTGTAACCATTTCGACTATCACTTTATGTAATCAAATTCACAGCCCTGCACTTCGACGTTCGACGTGAGCGAACCAATACGATAAGTCCAAACCGCAGCACCACCTGGCTCACTTCTAGCGCGCTTCTTGCTACCAGAGGATGCGCTTGGCTGTCCTTGCGGCTCCGCCTCTCCCCGCACTACTTCTACACTCTCTATATCGTCATCGGAGGACGATATAGATCCCATAGACCTCACATCTAAGAAAATGGCAATCACAACCACACCGAAGGCTACTGACAGGCGCGCGAAAACCCCAACAGACCTCCGAGATAAATAACTAAGGGAATCATCCTGTAGGTTCGACAGTCTATTGGGAGTCACCACCGTATGAGGAGGAAAACACCAATACAAACGACGATGCTTATCCGAGGGTGAAGCTTTACAGGAGGCTCTACATAGAGATGAATTCAACTAGGGGATGTGAACCGCTGCCACAGCAACCATATAATCGCTGAGGAATACCCCGGACGAGTTCCCCAATTACTACCACCACTCAGCTCTACTGGTAGTTGGCTCAGCCTTGAAGAAGATGACATTAGATTCAAATAGTCCATCCAACTATGATGAACAATACTCGAATTCCGATTCGTCCCATACACGAGGGTTTTGGAACACGAAACTGAGTAGTGGAACCGCGGAAAGATCTTCAACTGCATATCGCGTGTTACAAAAAGGGTCATCATCATTGTTAGTACGAGCAGTGAGGATAGTCAGTAAACTATGCTGAAGATCAGCATCGAGGGGATTCTTGACACGCAACAACCGTCCAAGTTGCTAGTAAACCTACTTCAATGACGACCACCACGCAAAGCTCCGTAAAACGTTCCGAAACCTCAGAAGAAAATCGCGC
>NW_003212779.1:0-847 GCF_000006405.1 Perkinsus marinus ATCC 50983
GAGGATTATAGGAGGGAAGCCCTCGAGAGACGAAAGAAATTCGATCGTGAACGTGGACGGCGCAGACGGCAGATGAAACAATGATGTGCATGTTGTGATGTGTGATCCTCGAGATTCAGGGGTCTCGCGTTATTCGAACGCGAATTCGAGGTCGGGAAGAGGGGATAGAGGAGAAGGAGAGAGGACTTATGGGGGATAACACAAACCTTTCCTCCTTCTCTCTCCTTTCCTCCTTTCCTTTCCTTTCCTCCCCTTTTCTCTTCCTCTTCTCTCTCTTTTCTCCCTTTTTCTTTTCCCCCCTTTCTTCAGGAGCTTTTCCCCCTAGCCTAGCTCAGTCGGCGGAGCGCGTGCCTTTTAAGCCCGTGGCCGCGGGTTCGAGCTCCGCCCGAGGTGCGCATACGTCATCAAGTCGTTTTTAGTCTATGGTCTACTGGGAATTGTCTTGGAAGAGTGTAGCAGTCTATCCTTTACTATTTTTAATGCTGCATTCGCCTCGGTAGCTCAGTCGGCAGAGCGAGTGCTTTTTAAGCCCGAGGCCGCGGGTTTCAGCCCCGCTCGAGGTACGCATACATGATGTATGATACATCATTAAGTGGTTTTTAGTCCATGGTTTGCCGTGAAAGCCCCTCCGACTCGAGAGGGTGGGATTGGAGAACCGAGGCGCCATTCAGCGAAGGCTGGATTTCCAAGTGTGCGCGAGATTGCCAATCAAGCAACGTTCAACGTTGCCACTAGTCTCATACTAGTAGTCTCATTGTCTTATCTGTAGATCGGCAATCTGGGAATCCATAACCTGCAAATGCGCCGAATGTTCTATGTGGCAGGACCGCATGGTGCGAACTAGTTT
>NW_003208038.1:0-1613 GCF_000006405.1 Perkinsus marinus ATCC 50983
GTTCGATCTCGAGCCAACCAACGACGTGGTACCGTCGCTGCCAACCCAGAAGATATATAAAACAACTGCTGGTGCCACTATACCCATCGACTGCGGCCGCCCCCAAGCAAGTATGCCCGATTTCTCCACCTACTACTACGACGAAGCAGCTGATCTCGTCTCTGTTAAGATCAAAGGGCGTGAAAATGAGGAGAAGACGATTAACCTAAATAAGTATAATCCGCAAATTTTGCCACCGTAAGCTTGGAGGGGATGAGGGATGACCTCTCGCTGAGGAGAGCCTACTGTAACATTCCTTCTAGTATCGTCCTTAGTCCCGTCAGATGCTTCATCATGAATCTTTTATTCAACATCCATCCGTGGATGAATCATTATTACTTTTTCCCAATCACATCGGCGCTTCTTATCGGAATGTTTCACAGAAAATGTGATTCGAGAGGTTGGATATACAATCATCTTTTATGGGTCTAGAGTGTATACATTTTCCTTGGAGTATACTGAGCATGCATCTGCCCATACGAAGAGTCACGTTCGGTTGGTCATATCATCGAGCCGATTATGAGGTCTTATTGGTTGTCTCAGTCGGGGCATGCTTATCGATAGCGTACAGCTTTTGAGGATCTTAGAGATTTACAGGGTCTGTCCAGGTTGCTTTGTCGCGTTCTATCAAGTGGGTAACCGTACGTAACATCTTGCTACACTAACTCAAGACGCAAGACCTGCGAGATGGAGGCGTCTCACCCGGCATGCGCCGCGCTTTACATTCAATCTGGTCGACAGATTTTAGTGTAGTCGGACGAAACGCGTCAATGTAACGAATACTTTTGAGTTAGTATAGTGAGTATGATCGTACTGTATGTTAATAATATTAACTTAATATGCTGAGTGATTCACCGTCGTACCTGTCGTAGTGATAGACACTTGTCGGTTGAGGATCTCAGGCTGAGATTCTCAGCACTGTGATGTGGACCGAATCCCTGTGCTCTTTACAATGTGGAGATGGCATAATTCATCTCTGTATTTCACTCAACGTTTGAATGACTGTGATGCTCTGAAGTCAAGGCGCTTCTTCCCTACAGGGCGCTGGTCGACGAGTTGGTCACAGTGTTCGTAGGTTCGCGAGTGAATGACTGGAGCCACGTCCAAGACGCGACATCAGAGCTGGTGACAGGCTGTCACTGACAGCACGTCGAACAACAACTTGGTTATACGAATTTGTGTCAATCAAGCCGTTCGCAGCATCGGGTACACCCCAGAGTTGAGAGGTGAATTCGATGTTGAGAATCTTGACATCGATTCCTGTATCAATGCTATGGATGGATGAGCTGCACTCATGAGTGATTAACTCGCATTTTCCTACTTCTCAATGTCATCATTGTGAATATCAAGTCTCTCAGTTTCGTAGGATCCCCCGCGTTTATATTGTTAACACACCTAGTATATCTCTCGCCAAGTTCAAGCAATGTACGATGCAACCTTATCAACCGTATAAGAATAACGATGATCTCTGCTTCGCCTCTTGTCCTAACCGGCGTTTGAGTTGTCATAAGCAACTCATTTGTTGGACTCATCCGTAGCGAGAAGCTGTATCTTCAGCGGTTGATATCGTATAC
>NW_003205912.1:0-1090 GCF_000006405.1 Perkinsus marinus ATCC 50983
GCTTGCCGCTCTCGTAGTAATTGGGACTCCGCCGATTCATCAGCCTCGTTCCTCTCCGATGAACTTTTACCCCCAAAAAGTTTTTCCCGTTGACGCGTACGGAAGATGTGACTCAAGAGCCGGTCGGTGGTGACTTTGATGCTGTCGAGATCGTCTCCTGCAACAACACCAAAGTGAATAATAAATAACTAGTGAAATAAAGGCCGACATATTACTCACAGTACGTACTAGTGTTAATATCTAGAAAAGGAAGATTCAGTTCACCATGGTAACAGAAATTTCAATCACTTTCCAAATCCACGGTATTGATCCTATCGTAATTGTAAATCTCTCCGGTCATGAAGTCCACGATACGTCTTTCAGAGCTCATCTGCATCAGATGACTCATTTGATGGTAGAATGGCAATTTTAATTGTGGAATTTCCCGAGGGCTAGTCGCTGCGCTTTTTTTTCAAAACAAGAACACCGAGGACCGAACCCGAGACCTCCCGGTACCTACGCATCCTCCCTGCCCTCTTCCGCCACATTGGAGTCCCTTGTGGCCCCTTCGACAGTTCCTCCAATCGGTTGGTCAGCTTCACCAACTGTTGCATCAACATAGCCAAACGCTGTTGCATCGCAACTTCACTTTCGGCAGACCGACTAGACCGTTGGGAAGAGGAGGAAGAGGAGGAGGAGTTCAAACCTGAACAGACACCCATTGAGATTTTCCCTGTCGAAAAAGAATTATACGACTAAAGAAAAAGTATTGCAGTACTGAAAGCCAATTCAATTTGAGGTAATAAGAATTTCGTCGGCCTGTGGAATTGAATACTGAGGCATATCTTTGAAGCAGCGGCATAACGGCCCCAGCCGACAGGCTTTGAAAAGACGTAGAGGATATGCATATCTCACTGCGGGAAATACACTATGCTGCCGAGATAGTAAGGCATATCTTTGAGGCTGTGGCATAACCGCCCCGCACCACATATAGTAAATACATACCTGCCTCTCCCATCCGACTCAGTAGATCGTCGATTTCATTCTTCGTTCGAGTAGCCTCTTGGAAGACATCCGAGAGATTATTCAGAGAATCCATAAAAACTCAACC
>NW_003207650.1:0-1017 GCF_000006405.1 Perkinsus marinus ATCC 50983
GATTGCAGCATCACCAACAAGGCCGCACTAAGGAACATTTCCCAGGTTCGAAAGGAATCTGGTATATTATTGAGACGCGCCTCTATCATTGGTGACACTTATCTCGAAGGATGATTATATCCTTCATTCATTTTCATATTCCCATGAATTGTGGTATCACCAGTCACCACTAACTGTTGTGCTAAATGGAGGTGGTATAACACACAGTTTCCCTCTATCATATGGTGCGTCTACAAGCATTGTGACCAGCCCAATCAGTCACCACGCAACAAATTTACGATTGTACCACTCCCTCCCGAACAAGTCCGTAAGGGTTCATGATGCTGTCTTTCCACCTTATTGGGATGCTACATACAAAACCCCACACTCAGCAGGATGATAGTTGTCGGCATCAGAACCGCGTCAACATACGAGCGAAAATGGAGAACCCGGGCATCGATCCCGGTGCCTCTCGCTTGCTAAGCGAGCGCTCTACCATTTGAGCTAGTCCCCCTCACAATATTCAAATTCTTTCCATTCCGGAAAGATGGGCTGAGCACCCTCGCCCCTCGAACAATGTTGAAGTGGTCCACGAATGGGTGACGAACATTGTCCAAGGGAGGAGGGGAACCAATAACAGGTCGTGCATCTCGAACTACGATGCTCCTCTAACACTCCTGCTCAGTCTTCAATCATTGCGCTCAATGTGAGCCCAACAAATATCTTATCTCATATACACTTTCCGATGCAGGGACTCGAACCCTGGTCGCGTGGGTGAAAGCCACGAATCCTAACCAGCTAGACTACATCGGAAACTGAAAACATAAAATTATATACAGTTCACAAAAGTGCTGTTCAGTCCACCTGCGTGATTGAGGTAGCAACCGAGATGATTGCAGCATCACCCAACAGGCCGCACTAAGGAACATTTCCCAGGTTCGAAAAGAATCTGGTATATTATTGAGACGCGCCTCTATCATTGGTGACACTTATCTCGAAGGATGATTATATCCTTCATTCATTTTCATATTCCCATGA
>NW_003212487.1:0-777 GCF_000006405.1 Perkinsus marinus ATCC 50983
AAGCATATAGGAGCTGCTCTGAGGATTGTGATCATCCTCTTGCGTTTCATGGGATTCGCAATTGCAAATAGCAAATTCGAGGCTATCTCCTCTGTCGAAAATGATGAAGATTTAGCCGAAATCGGAGTACCGATAGTAGACCAGGCTGAGTTATTGAGTTGCAAGCTGGCGTACAAAAAATTGCAGGATAAAACTCCTGTACTATGTATAGACTGCTGTAGAAGTGCTCGGCTCGAAAAGTGCCAAGAATGGCTAAGAGCCAAGTCTCTCCCTACTAGAGCGGATATGTATTCCCTAGCAGGGAACCTCGCTTATGATTCCCTGAGATTACATCCAGAAGAAAGGATATTGGCCGATGAAATCCGTGCAATGACAGCAGGCTGGCCAGGATGGAAGGGAGTCGTCAACCTTGTCGGCGACAAGAAGAAGTATTATGAGGCGGTTACCTCATATGCGGAAGAAGTAATTGCGCAAGCGTTGGCGAAGAACCAGCATTGCTCTCATATATCTCCGCTTTATGAGTCTGAGGAACTTCTCATAGAGGGTTTCTCTGATGCTTCACTTGTAGGCTCTGGATTTACTATTTATTGCCGTCGTGCCAGTGACTCAGTGGAGGCAAGAGTCCCGCTGTGGCAAGAAGCGTGGCGTCAGAAACACCCAAGATGGCACTCGAATAGAAGAGAGTTGGCAGCCGCACTCCGATGTGTACAGGCCACTGTGGACCTGCTACGAGTTCGGCGAGCTCATTTGAAGCCGTACCGACTCGGTACGCAAGAA
>NW_003212384.1:0-2462 GCF_000006405.1 Perkinsus marinus ATCC 50983
ACCGGCAAGTGGAACCTCATATTTGACTTTCAGGGACCACTTCTCCTGCGCATCAATTCCGTTCTTGACTGGAGTCTATGTCTGCATTGGGAGCATACGTCGAGCCTACGAGTTGACCAAGCTGATGCCGAAAGGTCCTGTGGTCTTCTGGCTTATTCGTCTGAGGTTGGAAGAGTTGGTTCGTGATCATCTGCCTGAGTTCTCAATCGTTCACTCTTTGTCACCGTTTCTTTTCTGCCTATTCCTGAGTCTATCGCTACTTGTGCCAGATGAATCACAGCAGAGAAGTGTTGTGGTAGCGAGAGAGACGAGGTCCTGTCTGATCCCTCTATTTTCCCCTGCGCGGTCGTCTGCCGTCTTTGAGGGACCGTACCTTCTTCAGGAGAAATCCTGTGATTTGGACGACGCTGCTCCTCGTTGGCTGTCGACTGGGGCCTCGATGGGTGTCGAGTCGCCCATCCCACACTGCTTATCTTCCCGCGACTCGGGTATCAATGTCTGGAGGGTAATCTTCCGCGCTCATGCGGTGTCGAATCGACACTGCCGGGTAATGGCACAGGCGGCCAGATTCACCCAGTTATTTTCCTCTGTCTACACTCGGGCCTCAGCGTCTTCATGGATGGTCCTCTCTACGGTGCGGGGCGGCTACGTCATAGAGCGTCGTGCCACGACGGTTGTATGCTGACAGCATAAGGCTGTTATCAGTTGCCTAGTGTTCTGGTCAGCTACTGGTATAGTCTTTGCATACCGAGAGACCAGCTTGGCCAGAAGTAGCGGTGGGTAAGCTTACGACTCCGAAATTCGGCTACCGGTCGCCGTCCCAGGAAGTGAGCTGGCCGACGCTATACATCTCATCCAAGGAGCCCTCTCATGTGGCCCACAATGCGGCCGAATGTGACAAGCGACTCCACTCATATCTTCGCTGTTGTTCTCCGTGTGGTCAATCCTCGCTCGGGCAGAATCGGGAAGGATTTCTGTGCAACCCATCTGTAGTACGGATTCCGTACGAGCTTAAGATCTTGGTTTCTCTCTCACGTATGCGGCTGCTGGATAGTATCCAGTGGAAACCCGGGAAGGATCTCATTCTTCGGACCTCTTCGTGTCGCCTGCAAGACGGGACTATTGTGGGCTAGAGCACAACCCTTCCCAGTAACAACTCCGGTTCGATACAAGACTCGGAGTTACTCGTTGGAAATGAAGATGATAATACCGTTGTTATATCAAAGAGTGATCAAAGAGTCCGAAGGAGAATGGGCAAGTCGTAAGACTTGCTATGAAGGTTCACGGCATGAACATACGCATGCGGATACATAGCCAGGCTATGATAGCCTGATCAACTGTATATCAAGAGCACAGCAGGCTCAACGTAGAGACCTCCCTTAAAGCCAGACTCGTAACAAGTATCTTGAATAATAACGCTCGTATACGGTGACATAGGTTGAGCAAGGCTCGTAACATTAGAAGTCGCACGCCTTGAGGACAATATCAGGTGGGGTATGACGGGTCGAAACCATATATCCATAAACCATGGTGTATGGTCAAAGTGTCAGGAATAGATCCAAGGTCATGGCCTTTCCCGTCATCTACCAATCCTCTTGACCAACTTATCCATAAGAGAGAGTAAACCATCCAACCCTTTCTCCTCTCTTTTCAATACCAAAATATTGAAGGGATACCGATTGGAACTCCTTCACGGGTATGCCATCATTATAGACCGCCATATGCGTAGCATCATAGCTGAAGGCCACACTTAAGCCCTTGCCGTGAGCAGATTGGCAAAAAAGATGATTTACAGGCTGAAGACACGCGCCATAGGTCAAGCGTATGTCGAACGCACCGCTCATCACAACCTCTGATTTGCCACTGTCGCGGGGGAAGTACGACATTAGGGTCAAGGCGTTGTCGTCCAGACTCATGGAACTTCCATGATGGAAGAAACAAACTTCCTCACTTGCTTGTTATACTGTAGCCACAAGCTCAGACTTGCTGGTGATTTATCCGGAATGTTGAATACTCTATTTGGTTATATCTGATAGCTACGATGGTGTTGTTGAACTTCTCTGTTAGCCGGGACGAATCCCCAAGCCCAACAAGGATGAACTGCTGCTCAGGGTCTCACTCGCGCGATCGGAACATATAAGTCGGTCAAAGCGAACATCCGCTTCTAACATCGAGTGAACCCTACCAAGATGGAATTCGCAACATCATTCTTGCTATTAGCCGCCCGATCGACCTTCCACGCACAAGCCATCTGTGATATATAACTTATCACAGATGGCTCGTGGTCATTACTGATAACCATCAGGTCCTCCTCGTGGGCGGCTCGGGTTTCACCGCTTATGCCAGGCAGCTGGTCGCGGTCGATCTAGTAGCGCTTCTCCCGCTTGTATCCCCAGTTATCACGAGGTGATCCAGGTAGTTTCTCACTAATGCTTATGATCACAGGTTGGTGCATTGAATCA
>NW_003212384.1:2562-4753 GCF_000006405.1 Perkinsus marinus ATCC 50983
AACGTCCGAGACCACCGAATGACTGCGTCCCACTAGCTTCTTATCTAAAGCAGCGAGCTCCATAGAGAGCTTCCGGCGACAGGCTGTTGTCGTCTTCACTGGCAACACCGTCTCCTCCTTATCGTGGGGGGCAAGTGTGATGACGTTGGAAAAGTTTGAAGCACGTTCGGGGGTAGCTATAGATACACTCATAGAGTAGTTGGCTATGATGATGATAAAATAAACTGAACAAGAATCAGCAGCAGCAAAACACCACATTTATCATTGACGACGACGCGGCAAACTCATTTACTTTAGCGCTCGCCCAAAAATAAATAACATTGTGAACTCCACACACAGTCAAGACACAAAAACGAAAGAGATATTCATTTGAAGCGTTCCCGGAGGCTCCGCTTATGGCCGGTCTTGGTCGTCGTCGTCTCCGTAGACCTTTCTTCAGCACGCATGAGAGCGTCCAGCACTGAAATCGTACCGCCCTTCCTCGTCCTAGCCGCCACCCTAGAGGCTTCTGATGATGACGATGGGCAACTACTATTAGATCCAGACCGTGACAAACGACGTCGCTGGAAGTAGCTTGGTGTGGTAGATCTGTTGTCATACTCGAAAGAGAAGTTCCTCTTGACAGGGGTTGTCGAACTAGGATGTGTTCGTAAACCACCTCTGTTACGATGCATTCTCTGTGTACTCCTCTGCACAGCGTCAGGATCACAACAATAGTCACAACAGTGCTCTCTCGATTCGCCCTTCTTAATCACAAGCTTTTCTCCAAAATGACCCAACAAGAATTCTCGTCTACAGGCCGCCTTAGTAGCATAAGTAGTAAACAAATCAAATGCCGCCAGTTCCCGTTGCTCCTGCGCGTCGATTTGTGGTCGACTATACCTACTCGAAAGCGATACCCCTAATGCCTCACACGTCAACCTCACATATTCCATTCATAATCGGGCAACTTCTCCTTCTTCCTCTTACGAATGTCTTCGAATTTCTTCCCTATAAACCAACGTAGTAGCCCTGCATCTTTACTACTGTACAACAGTACCTAAGACACAGAGCTTGCACTAAAAACACATCAAGACTCCAGGACGAGTAACACTGCTTAAATAGAGATGAATGAATAATAAAATAATAAATCCATTCTAAACTGACGTCAGTAGGTGATACCAACCGTTCACCAACTTTAAAATCGGATTATCACAGAACATGATACACATGCAAAACAACAAATCGTCTTAATCTGTTTTATTCTGCGAGCCGGGGCAAGTACTGAGCTACCAACTTCGTATAAGATTTAGAAGGACGTAGTAGCCTCATTTCAACTAGATGTGAGAAAAGTGTGGTAGTTGCAGTAACAGAGATAGTACACTGCCTGAAAGTATGGTTCAAAGAGACGGATAGAACCAGAAATTGACACTGTGCACTCCAAGTGGACGAGTAAGGAAGAAGGCACGTCAACGATCGTAGTGGGGGTACATTGGAGAGAATTCGTGCCATGAATTTACTATTATTTGTCTTATGACTCAGTAACGAGATATAGATAGATGACCACAGGAAGTAGTAGAGTAAAAGAACGACGGTAAAAAGGTGACGGGTGTGAGGAAATATTGTACACAAGTGTCTTCTGTAATTCTAGATTCTTGTGATACTGGTCTCCCTTGCTAGCCTAGCGTATACTTTATGATTACTGTATTGATCATTAGTTGAGAACCACTTGTTTATAACTCTTGTTGAGTTATCTAATCCTAACAACGGGTCTTGAGACAAAACACCATGTCTGGTCTCCTACGGCGAGCGACTAGCAATGAAAGTAAATCGCGTGTACCCGAGGATGAGTTACGGAATAGCAAGAACGCCGAACTAGTGAACAGTTACATGCGGTTCGGCACAGTTGAAGTGCGCATGTCCTTCAGTTGGACGATACAAGCACTCACTTAATGAAAAAGATGTCGTACAGTGTCATTCTCGTCCCTAGTCATTTTCTTGCCTATCAAACTCACTGTAGTAATACTTACACATTTCGCAGGTTTCCCATCACGGCCAGCTCTGCCGCTCTCCTGATAGTATCCCTCAACAGTTTTACTCAACGTCATGTGAATCACAAAGCGAACATTCGCCTGATGCCAAGTAATAGCAACAACAACACCGCCTCCTTGATTAAGCATTTTTCACTTTATCAACTCCCATCCCGAAAGCA
>NW_003202460.1:0-1077 GCF_000006405.1 Perkinsus marinus ATCC 50983
TGATATTGCAAAATATCATTGATTTTCATGGGGTTTTGTATTAGTACCCGCTCATTGTGGGAAAGTCGGGTGGATTTATCTTACCCGCAAATCTAATACAAGATTTGCATGATGCAGCAATAGACCAAGGTTAGTATATCAGTTGTATTTATACGACTAGTTATGCAAACCCTTTGTGTTTTTTGTTGCGACTCTTGGCGTGAACCGGAAGACCGGACCTCGCTTTCGACTATTCATCTTTGATGGATATGAGATCGCAAGGGTATCGCTTCGTGCGATATTTAGTGACCATCAGAGCACGCTACGACTTTTGATTATATCCTTGGATTTAATCGGAAGCTCGCAAGCATTGCATTGATGCAATCACCTGGTTGATCCTGCCAGTAGTCATATGCTTGTCTCAAAGATTAAGCCATGCATGTCTAAGTATAAGCTTTAAACGGCGAAACTGCGAATGGCTCATTAAAACAGTTATAGTTTATTTGGTGATCGATTACTATTTGGATAACCGTAGTAATTCTAGAGCTAATACATGCGTCAAGGCCCGACTTCGGAAGGGCTGCGTTTATTAGATACAGAACCAACCTAGGCTCCGCCTAGTCCTTGTTGGTGATTCATAATAACCCGGCGAATCGCACGGCTTGTCCGGCGATGGACCATTCAAGTTTCTGACCTATCAGCTATGGACGGTAGGGTATTGGCCTACCGTGGCGTTGACGGGTAACGGGGAATTAGGGTTCGATTCCGGAGAGGGAGCCTGAGAAACGGCTACCACATCTAAGGAAGGCAGCAGGCGCGCAAATTACCCAATCCTGATACAGGGAGGTAGTGACAAGAAATAACAATACAGGGCAATTCTGTCTTGTAATTGGAATGAGTAGATTTTAAATCTCTTTACGAGTATCAATTGGAGGGCAAGTCTGGTGCCAGCAGCCGCGGTAATTCCAGCTCCAATAGCGTATATTAAAGTTGTTGCGGTAAAAAGCTCGTAGTGGATTTCTGCCTTGGGCGACCGATCACTTTCTACGGGATGGTTGGTATCAAGGTTTGACCTTGGCTTTTTCTTGGGATTCGTGC
>NW_003211246.1:0-2400 GCF_000006405.1 Perkinsus marinus ATCC 50983
CGGTCGTCTAGGGTAGGATACAGAGGGGCCCAGATATGGGTGATCCCACCCCTCCTAGACTCTCCTTGTCAATGCGTAACAGTTCTTCCGGTGTCCCTTGTCCGCATGGCCTCTCCCTCGCCGCCGCCGCCATACCAATCCTGTACCATAAACAAGTACACCTTCCTACCATTCACATGATGATGATGATGATGATGATGATGATACCAACTGTTCTGTTTTCCATGAACCATCGAGCCTGAGTCTCGGGCCCTGATTGGTCTATGATGATTCGGATAATAAGATACGATATCTAGATGAAGTGATCAAGATTATGGGTTTCATAACATACCCGTCCTAGAATACAAGTAGCCACTTCGCCGAGCATATTGACTAAGACAATAACGAGAGTATGGAGACCATGCCAGGATGCTGTTGCTGTTATCTGTTTGATCGACCGATATTGAAGACTCTTCTGAGGCCATCTGCAGATCCTGATACTGAACAATGAGAGCTGCGAGTAAATAGTCCTCTGATTTCGAGATATGGATAAAAACATCACAATCCATCGCTCCGAGTCACTGACTTATACAGGGTTAGAGTGGACTAAGCTATGACTCACTTGTCATGAGGTTCTCATTACAAGTAGGTTCGATGATGCACGAGACTCTCATACACGGACCTGAGGAGTCTGTCCCTGTAGTAGTTTGATATTAAAGTTCGGTCATCATCATCATCTCAATTCACACTATCGGTGGGATATTGTTATAACATACGTTAGTGCAGGGTTCCCCTCATTGTCCAGGTTTCTTTACTGAGTTATTAAGGAAGCATGATGATGATGCTCCAAGCATGAATCGCTATTGTAGTGATCACCTATGGACCACATAGTAACCTTCATAAGGAGATCCCCCTCGTTCTGGGGGACTTCATCTATGGAGTGAGTTATTCCCTGAATCTGTGGTGAGCAGTCAGTTGATGATGGATGCGTGTAGAAATAGAGTAAGAGTGCTGGGAACTGGCATGCGACCAACAAGAGGATCAATTCCCCAGACTTAGACATACGGGAAGCCAACTCATCTACAGTCAACAGCTGAGGTACATAACCCCACCTGTTGTACTAGACAATAGTTCTGTCAAATATCGGTGTACTTGTGATGGAGCATATAGCCCTACTTGAGTAATACATCCCAGAGCATCCTGGTCCAGGCGGCCTGGGTGTCAATGTCGAGTAACATTTCTCTTATCCAGGAGTAAATGATTTTCCCTTCATTGAAAGGCACCAAAGCAACGTTCCATTTGGTGTTGAAATTGGATCGTAGTGGACTACGTCGTATAACTACCTCCCAACTAAACGAGAAGTGCCTTGTGAGAACTAGTCCGAAAGTAGTACGATATCATCATGTTGTGACACTGTTAGATTCATGCTACACAGAAGCCTCCAGATCCTCAACATGCCTCAGAGGTGCTCCCTCTACCTCTGTCACTGCACCTGCTAACTTGTTATCATCTCATCTCCCTATTGACACTTATTGTTGTTCACCTATAGGATCGTTGAAGTAATTGTCCTTCCATATACGACATGTATTGTCCTTACTCCCTGTGATTATAATATCACCTACAATAGACGAACATGGGTTCAAGATAACCCCCACCAAGACCTTCGTAGTTGTAAGCACAGCTGAAGACCTCGTCAGTGTGTCCTTCTAGCACCTGAGTGGGACGACGACGACGACAGTAGCAGCAGGATGATCACCATCATCCGTGGGCTTCCTGGTTGTTAGTACCTGTAAGCATTGACCAGTAATAGAATCCCAAATCCTGCAGGTATGGTCGCTAGCAGCTGTAAGTACTTGGCAACCAGTAGGACTAAACTGGACCTACAACAATCCTATACAAAGCACCTAGTAAGGTGCCTGGATTACTACCTTAGAGATCTCACTTTCATGTCCTACCAAAGTCGCCACGCACCTGCCTCTCTCTATATCATACCTAGCACCAATGTCCTCCTATCGCTGCCATCACTCAGCTACATTCAGTATGACCAACGTATTCAGTACTTCTACTTGGGTATATACCTACACTTTCGCTGTCCCATCAGCCGAAGCCGTAGCAATTCTCGAGCCGGTCGAATTAAAGACAACATCCAAGACCTACAACAGAGGATCATCATCGTCTTTCTACTGAGAAGATTTCTTTTACTCACTTCGTCCTGATGGCCCTTTAGAGTGTCCAATAGCTGTCCTGTATCACCGTCCCATACTTTGCATCTATTGGAAGGATAACAACCTCACCACAACTATGCCAAGCCGTTACGTTCTGTCAATGCTTCCAGTTACATAATGTCTCCTGTAAAGTCAAACTGTGCGGCTGCAATCTCCCCACTGTGACTAGCGAGGACCTATATGAAGCGGTAGTCGA
>NW_003215197.1:0-1190 GCF_000006405.1 Perkinsus marinus ATCC 50983
TTGGTATTCTGTGTGTCTAATAACACAGAGCGCGGACGGGTTAAATCGAAAGAACGTCGGAAACCGACGAGAATAGTCCTTCGACGTGAGCGCGAGTTGTCCAAAATGAGATATGTGCCATGGTAGTCGGTATTTCGACTATTCTGTTTCAACAACGTTGCACTGTCGACCACTGAACGTAGTGGCACCGATTTTGGACTCGGAGTCAGCAAAACTCACGCGCACATTTATCGTAACACTCATGAGAAGGTGACTGTAACGCAGGACATTCGAGGAGAGTTCCCCTCAGGAGACTACCAACACAAAGCCGCTCGTGCCAAGTGTCAACGTTGGGTAGTAGTAGACAACGAGTGAAACCTAAGAATCCTTAGATGAGGATCTGCTCGATGGAATCCTTCAAGTCTTGGATCTGAGTCATGAGCTGTGAACCCTCTTTGCTGGTGATACTGCAAGCAACCACAGGGCGAGACACACCACAGGCACGTCCCAGAGCAGTCTTAGACTTCACGAACACGTAACTGAGATGACAAGATACACTTGAAGAATGATGTACACATCATCATAGACCTACGGAACGTTCTTGTCCTCACATACCAGAGGTAGGTGAAGGATGATTTCCAGAGGTTCGGTATCAGCAGCCAGGACGATAACCTCAGCAGTACCACGGTTAAGGGTCTTGGTGGCTTCGTTGGCACCCTTACGAAGCTGCTTATAGTTGCAGGACTGAAAGATGATAGCAAGTTATTGTGCATGATACTGGTGAACTGCATTACCTGCTGCACAAGATCCATGATGGTGGCAGTCAGATCCGCAGAGGCGAGAGGATAAGCTTTAGGGTTAACTTCAGCGTCAGACATTTGTAATACGAGTGGTAAACAGGAAGAACGCCCTTCACTTGCCGATCACGAGGGCAATTATAGGACTATCACCATTCGATCAACACACTATCCCATCCCATCACTCCCAACATTGTAGTGAGAACTTCTCATGAACTAAAGGCTGGCATGTTCCCGTAACCAATTGATGGAGAAGCTTATTATCATCACAGTCGACAAGAACCGACGATAGTCTACAGTAGTTCCTCGTAATCCAACAACAATAGTAAACCTACTAGGTGACATTGAGGATTGTAAGGAGACTACAGCTCTTGATGTCGGTCCTGCCTTGAGTAGAGAACTTAAGCGCTCACA
>NW_003215627.1:0-1017 GCF_000006405.1 Perkinsus marinus ATCC 50983
CAAAGAAATGGTCTCGGCTGGCTACAACAAGCGCATATTCAGAAACATGACGAGTTTCTGGAACGGACGCTGCATGAGATGCCATCATGATAAGTCGAAGGCCAATTCATCTGTGTTGTTGCTGTATCTAGTGTGTATGCATGCTGTTGTGAATTAACCTTGTGGTTGAGTTATTTCGAGTGCTCAGGAAGTTAGCCGTGAGATGGTAATCCGACTACAGATAGACTAATAAGCAACACACCTAGGCGGGTCGAAACAACGTTCGTTTCAATACAAATTATCACTTCTACGGTTTCCGTCGGTTATTATTTCCATAAGGAATGTTCATAGTTTCACCTCGAGGTTCCATCTCGGATGACAACCTGCATTTGACACTTGCATGCCATCGAAGAGGTCTGGTAATGCTATACCCACGAGTACATGCCTACCCACTCCAACTTACAGCCTCTCAATCTTAGGTCACTCGGAGGAGGCTAGTCGGAGGGACAGTGGCAAGTCTCAGTAGCGTTTAGCACGTAAGCTACTGATGCTGCTGGATGATTCCATCGAGAGGATAATAATATCCAGGTTTTTGCCTCGAACCGCTGGCGTTGTGAGAGGGTGCAGATACGCGTGTTGGAGGAACTCAACTAATGAACAAACAAGGCTGGGTATACATCCTAGAAACACCGTCATCAAAAACAAATTAGCAACAATACGTTTTCTTCATTATTGCTCCAACATGCTCGACATACTCCCTCCAGTAAGTGCTTTATGGAAAGCCATCCCAGAGGTCCCGAGGGGTAGGCCGAAGCTTATAATAGCGTTTCGCCTCGGTGGTGTTATCCCACGCGTTGGTATCAATTCGAAGTGGAGGCGGACGTCTTGAGGAGTTACCAGAAGGGGCCCTGAGTAACAATAACAATAACAACAACAACAATAACAACAACAACAACTGCTCGCTATCATCTTACGGTATCTGATATTTCCTCTAAATCTGATATCAGTCGCAACATAAGCAGCCTCTGCAGCGTCGTC
>NW_003199934.1:0-1079 GCF_000006405.1 Perkinsus marinus ATCC 50983
CTGTACTGCTATGTAAACCGTAGCTGGTGGATCAGTTATTTTCTACTTATTAGAGTCTATTTGGGCCACAAGATGGTTCGTGCTAATGAGTCAATCTTGCTCACTTAGCAACTACTGCTTTTCTTTCGAGCCGTTTTTCATTTCCGGTTCACAAGACGGCACGTTGGATAAGGGTTTGGATATGTGTGCAAGTCTTATAGGATTTGTACGGGACTATTATTCTCTGCTATGGTCCGATTGTTATGGACTACGGTAGTCCGACTACCTATTGTTAAGTTGTCTCTGCTTTAGCAAAAGTTTAAGTGTTAAGGCGTATGACATTGTGGTGCAGAGAATGGTTGACGAATATCGTATTGATGATAAGGTTGGTGATTCCAAGTCTACTTCAAGTCGTCTAAGGCCAAGTCTAAGTCTGCTAGTTCGACGAAGAAGAAGGATAAGAAGAGGAAGTCGAAGCCTAAAGGGGATGAAGAGTCGAGCAGTGAAAGTGATGATGATAGTTCTGGCAGCTCTGACTAGTGGTTCTTACTACGGTGCCCTTATTTCCTACTTCTCTTTGGTCTTCGTTATTCTTCTCGGTCCTTGAATATATATGTGAAGTATTGAGCTTATTGATCTGGTTGTTATAAAATCGTTGATTTTACGCGGGCAATGCGCGCGTCCGTACGGCGCGAGGTATGACACTAAGGATTCTGTGATGCTGGTCATAGGCGAGCGCTACTTTATGTACATGCGTGCTGCTTTCACGCTGCTGTGTGTTTACGTACGGGCTTTTATAAGTTAAGTTAGGCTAAGTTGAGTCCGGTATAAGTTCTATACAAGGCTTTTACTAGTTACTGACTTATACTAGCTTACATAGGGATCCATATCTATATGAGGAGGATATGGATAATAGGGTCTTCATTGTGTTGCTATAGTTTTGCGGCCATTGATTGCACTCTATTGGGCACTGGATCATTCGCTATGGTTTTGCGAACCCTTATGGATTTAGGGTTTTTGAGTCATCTGAGGACTAAGGTTGTCGCTACGGATTGTCGATATATATTAACGGAGTCTAGCTTTGAGTTATCTGAGTTCGG
>NW_003207252.1:0-834 GCF_000006405.1 Perkinsus marinus ATCC 50983
CATCATCACATCTTAAGAGGAGGGGTGCCGATATCAAAGACTTTCTCCGGCGGACGATGATGTCACTTTCTCAGAAAGTGCGTAAAAACGTTTGAAGCGAACGCTCCGCAGCTTCCACACATCCTCGTTGTTAGTACATAACGTTTCGAGGAGGCAATGTGCCTACCGCTTTACTCTTTTCACTATCCTTTTTCGTTCTCAACATCGCTTTCTTGCATTTGCACTAACAACGCACGAGTCTCCGCAGGATGGGTGATAGTTTTTTCGGCGGCCGAATTACTCTCGCTCGCCCTAAAACTCGCTACTAATCCCCTAAAAAACTGTAAAGTTCCCGACTGACCGCCTTGCTCGCTATCTCCAACTTCGCCGGCTGCTGCGCGATTCGGGACAACCACATAGGTTTGGGAGATGGCCGTTTGATCTAAACAGCCCGACGAGTCGATGGCACTTACGTGCTGAACGTTGGGGAGTCGCCACATACTGCCGACAGAGTGGAGTGCCTACAGAGGGGTGCCTATAACTCTGACAGTACGTCCAAGGGCGCTATAGAGGTTATCGCTGAGCACACTGGTCGGGCACGCCCTCATCAAATCTATCGACTTTTGGGGACCCGTGGTATGCTCACGGGCGTGAAGAATCCCCAAAAAAGTATTCACAATAAGATTTATCGGACGAAGAATCGCATCGCGGCTGGCCTGACAACAGGCGCTTCGAAAGCAGTCTGCGACAGCAGGTGCGCCTTGCCCCATTCGATGGATGAATCCCACTGTATCTATTTCCATGAGAGCGCTGCTGATGGCCTTGTCACGGCGTGGTCCGCGCCGGCGCTGTTAT
>NW_003206686.1:0-1700 GCF_000006405.1 Perkinsus marinus ATCC 50983
TTTCGGCCATCACTAATCCGACTGTGGTTCCGATTTCCCCTGGCGTTATTTGTCGAGCAGCCGAGACACTCCAACAAGTAGAGGATCCCCTACTACAGAACTATGCGGTTAGACTTCTCACTGAGCCCTTCCTGGATGCTCAGGACAGCTGGCGAGGGGTCATTGGTGTCTGTTCGGTCTTAATCTACTTGGCGCATCTTCGCATTCACTTGAACTGGCTGAGCACCATAGTCAAGCTCTGCGGGGAAATAAGCGAACATTTCGAGCATGAGGACGCTAGAGTCGCTTCCCTGGTCCGACGGGAGGCTACTAATGCTGTCAATGAATACGATAGTGAGTGGAACGGTACACAGACAGAAGCACTCGTGGTGGAAGGAAAGCGGCAGAGTATAAGCATACCAACTTGGGAGGAGCTGAGTGCTGAAGACGATGCTCTAGTTGATGAGGTAACCAACAGTATATCCCTTTTGACGTGTTATGTACAGCGAGGATTGAGAATAGTTCTCCCTTAGATCCAGCTCGACATCCCCTCAAGCCCAGTGTCTACAGCGTCCATCCCCGACAGTGACGACTCTTTCCAGACGATCACCAAACCAGTGCCACCCCGGATACATCATCGACCCAGCTTGCTTTGGCAGTGGTGCTGTTGTCTGGCTTTGTGTCTGAGATGCTGCCCTAGGCGATGCCGACGCTTACTCGGGTACGTCATGTTTGGACTCAACGAGTATCGCTATCCCGTCTCAGGCTGCCGGGAAATGACTGGAGAGCTCTCCCCACGGAGTGACAGAAGAGCGGTATGAATCTTTTACGAGTGAAGCTCTGTAAACTTGCTCGTGTGTTATGGGCGTTTATGACTCCTCTGGTGTTGTTGCCTTCATGAGTGGTGGGTGCCGTTCCTACGAACTCAAGCGACATGCTAGTAACTATGCACAAGTGATATAGGAATGGAATTAAAGACGAAAATCATTGTAGAGTACCTACGAGACATACCGATCAGCATGAGTGAAGGCCCGTAGCTCTCTCTCTACGCCTTCCTCTCGACGTTTACCATAACAGGGCACTGACATGTTGACATGCCCATAACATGCCCTGGCATGCCCGAGACCGCCGACTCGGCGGTCTCGAGTGTGATGTGAACGTTGCTTCTGCTCCCCTGCATTCTCCTCACGGGCTCATATGTGCGTCCATTGTTGAAAGCCGCCGAACCATCACACAGTACCCGCTGGATGGTTGGACTGTTCACCAAAGAGCTTATCGCGCTATCCCCGTTCGATTGAATTCCCTCATTCCTCCATCCATAGGCCCTGACGAACACAGCCGGGAAATGATGAGTTGACCATGCCATCCCATGACTCCATTACTCAACGAAAACTGATCAACTTGATGATAGTGCACAATCGAGACGATGATTGATAAATGAAACATGAACTGTAGTATACTAGAACTCGTGTTGTTATCATCGACATTGAGAGCCACTAAGTGCTTCCTGAAGCTTCTCCTTCCACACCTTCCCTTTCGTTCCAACAGGGTCAGCCATGGCGTTAGCTGGGCTAGTTGATGGCAGCTTCAGTATCACCGGCAGATCTACTGCTTGGGCGGCGCCTCGAGCCTGAGTAGCGAGAGATAGAGGCGTCGGCTGTAGACCTGTACTGACTTCCAGCCGGGCAGCCAGGTCATACTCAACATGCAATCATAAGACG
>NW_003207081.1:0-877 GCF_000006405.1 Perkinsus marinus ATCC 50983
ACACACCAGTCAGGTATATAGACTGACAGCTGTGGGGTTCGAACCCACGCCCTTTCGGACTGGCGCCTTAAGCCAGCGCCTTAGACCACTCGGCCAAACTGTCGATGAGTGCTTCAGGATTCATAGCCGAGGTGATGCGTTACACTATAGGACATGACACAAAAACGGTTCCGAACCGTTTCCGCGGAATGCGTTCTTCATCAAATCACACGAAAAGAAATTTCTAACAGCTGTGGGATTCGAACCCACGCCCTTGCGGACTGACGCCTGAAGCCAGCGCCTAAGACCACTCGGCCAAACTGTCGATGAGTGCTTCAAGATTCATAGCCGAGGTGATGCATCGCTCTGCCAAACCAGAGGACACAAAAAATGGATTGAACGGATTCTGCGAGTTGCGATGGCGCAATATCGATCAGAAGGTTTTGGTCTTGCACTACCTCGCTTCTGAAAAGGTCTGGGTTCTCAATATAACACCAGTCAGGTATATAGACTGACAGCTGTGGGGTTCGAACCCACGCCCTTTCAGACTGGCGCCTTAAGCCAGCGCCTTAGACCACTCGGCCAAACTGTCGATGAGTGCTTCAAAAATCATAGCGGAGATGCGTTACACTATAGTACATGACACAAAAACGGTTTCGAACCGTTTCCGCGAAATGCGTTCTTCATCAAATCACACGAAAGGAAATTTCTAACAGCTGTGGGGTTCGAACCCACGCCCTTTCTGGCTGGCGCCTTAAGCCAGCGCCTTGGACCACTCGGCCAACCTGTCGATGAGTGCTTTAAAAATCATAGCGGAGAAGATGCGTTACACTATAGGACATGACACAAAAACGGTTTCGAACCGTTTCCGCGGAATGCGTTCTTCATCAAATCACAC
>NW_003202290.1:0-896 GCF_000006405.1 Perkinsus marinus ATCC 50983
ATCATATTGTTACTCTTGGACTCTCATGACTGTGAACTTATCAGAATCAAATTGAACACGATAAATGGAATCCATTCTCCGTGGTGTCCAGGACCTCATATTGAGGTGCCGCTCGCTCTTGCGGACCCACGGAACAGTGATCGTAGTGACTGGTGTAGCCTCTCTGCTTGCCCTGAAAGCTCTGAGGGTCATGAAGCGTACCACGGTAGATCTCCATGCAGTTTTTGGTGGACCCAATCATGTGAGCTGCAAATGCAAGAGTGCATCGAATGTGCGAGCTTTTCGTCGTATTTCAGCTCCTCCCGATCCTTGGTTTCATCCCGAAGTCATTGGACCACATCTTCCATGCCACAGAGATTTACGCTGATACGTATGGAGTAATATACTACATAAAGTAAGACATCTAACAAGTGTTGCAAGTCGCTCTGGTCAACTCGGTTGGATCGTCTGTATGTCGCTGGCGATACGGAGCCAATTGCTGTTCCGTTCTTAGATCTCTTGGAAGGGGCATGGTGGTTGTCTCCGATTCTGAGCTTATCCGTCAAGTTTTGAATGCACGTCCGAAGACCTACATCAAACCTTCTAATAAGCACAAGATAATGCCCATGGAGGGAATGTTCAATACGGAAGGCGAGGCTTGGAAACGGAACAGACGATTGGGTGCACCAGCCTTCAACGACAGTAACTCTTCGGCTATGATTCCCGACATGTCCAAAATTGCTCTGAGGCTGGTGAGGTCTCCATTCGCGCCGCTGTCCATCCCTTCTGTCTGTAGATACGCCAGTTGGAGCGCCTCAGTCAAGATGGTTGCATCGTTTGGCGGCCCGTAGAATGGCTTCCCCTCTGCACTCTGGATGTCTTATGTGCCACGACTCTCGGGAAGGACTATAATTTCT
>NW_003199704.1:0-1169 GCF_000006405.1 Perkinsus marinus ATCC 50983
TTAAGGATGAGTCGCGGCTGAGGTTCTCGTATTAGCTAGTCCCGACGAGCATTCTACTGCTAGTCCATTAGGGACGAGTTGCAGCTGTTATTGACCGGTTATTGACTACCCGAGTTAATCCATTAACAGACGTAAAATGCGTCTCAGTGGAGCCCGACAAATACGGGGAGAGCGAAGCACTCCTCTGACACAACAATCATGTCCCCCTGGTCTGTGTGACGCTATGAACAAGAGTGAGTGCGTCACGATTGAGCTAGAATCTAAGATGTAAAGTCTTTCTGTCTTTGTCTACTACACTTTATTAATGTATTGGTGTAGGCACGGTTTGTTGCCACCAATTTTTTCGACCTTCCTACGGGGGATGCTAGTAGCGGCTAGCCCAAAGAGGCGTTTTAGTCTAGCTACCAAAGCCACCAGCTCGTTGCCTTCAGATGCTAATGCACTGCCAGGCGCGGTCTCACCCAACTCCCTCGTAGAAGGACACCACTCAACTGAGTGACTGAAAACTCTACCCTGCTCTAAACTAAGTAGCTGTTGTGTTTACTATGCCAGGCGAAACGGTGCGAGAATTTCACTAACCGAACGCCACTCTTTACAGTGAGCTAACTTGTCTTATAGCGACAAGGAACACGCCACTGTTAGTCCATTAGGGACGAGTCGTGGCTGAGGTTTTCATAGAAACGAGAAACACTCTTTTGCTAGTCCCTTAGAGACGAGTCGAGGCTGAGGTTCTCATAGGGCAAGAAATACTGTTAGTCCATTAAGGATGAGTCGCGGCTGAGGTTCTCGTATCAGCTAGTCCCGAAGAGTATTCTACTGCTAGTCCATTAGGGACGAGTCGCAGCTGTTATTGACCGGTTATTGACTACTAACCGAACGCCACTTTCTACAGTGAGCTAACTTATCTTATAGGGACGAGGAACGCGCCACTGTTAGTCCATTAGAGACGAGTCGCAGTTGAGGTTCTCATAGGAATGAAAAATCCTGCTAGTTTATGAGGGACGAGTCGCAGCTGAGGTTCTCATAGGGACGAGAAACAATGCTAGTCTTTCAAAGACGAGTCGCAGCTGAGGTTCTCGTATCAGCTAGTCCCGACGAGCATTCTACTGCTAGTCCCATAGAGACGAGTCGCAGCTGAGTTCTCACGGAGACGAGACACACGCCACTGT
>NW_003208510.1:0-2108 GCF_000006405.1 Perkinsus marinus ATCC 50983
TCGAGAAAGCTATTGCCTCAGACCAACTGGTTGAGGTTCCCTACTCTACTGATATATCTATCAGCCCAGCTTTCGGCAAGGCCAAAGATAGGGCAACTCGAGATTTAGCTAATGGTGAGAGTGTTCCTGCGGTTAGATTGTTATTTGATCTACGAGTGCTTAACCAGTGTGTACATCTCCCAACAGGAGTTGCTGAGATGTGCCCTTCCTTAGATTCTTTCCTAGGGGCGATTCCATCCAGCTCGGTGGCTTACAGTGTTATCGACTTGTCGGATGCCGATCACAGTTTAAGATGCTCTGCTCATGCATCTTGACATTTGTGCATAAAAGTCCTCAACCACATCTATCAATATCGTGTGAGTCCTCAGGGGCTCGCGGCGTCTGGACTCCTCTTTACTCCGCATCTATCTGCTGGTCTGAACCGCGTCTTTGGACGAGCATGGAATCACTGGCTTGCAGCATGGAAAGATGATCTCCTCGTACATGGTTCGTCTCTCTACCAGGTGAGGATGAGAGATCGCATTGTTCGTGTGGGACCAATTGGCTTGGATAAGATAATCTCTCCTAAGAGTCTTCCACCCAGTGAAGAGGTGGATTGTGTAGGAATTCACTTTGGTCGAGGGTTTTATCGTCTGAGCGATACATCTGTGAGAAAACTGAAGAGTGTTCTTCAGATCCCACCAACGTCTGCACGTGTTCTCAAGCAGACGGTAGGGGTCCTACTCTATTCAGCATCTGTTTTTGCTTGGTCGCCAGAAAGGCATGCAGATTTCACTCGTTGTCTGTCTCCATTGTATCGTGCCCTTCCGCCGTGTAGCTCGCCAGACCGGTTCCTATGGACGAGTGAATGTGATAATGCCCTGGAAAATCTTTCGGAGCATCTGCTAAATACCCCGTTGAAGCAGCTCAGCTACAATGATCTGCTTAAAGGTACCTTCGTGGTTATGAGTGTGTGGTATTAGCGGGAGCTCCCCGTTGACTAACACTACTTGGAAGTGCCATTTGGACTCAAAAGGAGAACTACTTAGTCTCATGATCTCTTATATAAACTTAACCCTCTCCCTAAGGACCTGAATCGTCGTAGAAAGGGGTCACCCGGCCATAGCGAGATCGGTCTGATAAGCATGAGTACGCGTGCGCATGCGTGCTTGCGTGAAAAGGGAGCCGCTCTACAATGGAGCTGGCGTAGTCTGCTGTAATCGACCATCCTTTACTTTACATGCCCCCCGGATGGTAGATTGCAAGGGCGAACGTTGGCATAATGAGTTTCCTTAATCAACTGGGATGTGACCTCGTCCGGTGGGATCGGGGCATTAACTAATCTTAGACAATCACCCGCGTACAATCTCATGCACGCGGTACACATCAGGAGCGTACCTGTCGCCGCGTCCCAGTGTGTCAGGGTTGAAAAGAACAACAGTTGAGCCAACCGGTGGCGGTCCCTTCCTGCGAAGAGCACAAGACCTGCTCGCGAGATGCGATAGCAGCTTTGATGAGCTTGGTGATGTCATCGCGGGCCTCTGCCCTAGCAACGGGAGCACCACCGTCAACAGCCCCTTGTGCAAGGGAATTCTCAGGGCTCAACCGGGATACACGACCGTAGAATATCTCAAAGGGTGAAAGGTCAGTGTCCAAAGAAGGCTTGCAATTGAGCCGACGAATAACCTTCCCTAACGTAGTTGGCCAGGTCTTCTTATCACCGAGCTGCCTGGCGAGGAATCTGACACTGGCGACAGCGCGCTCTGCTAAACCGTTTGAAAAAGAAGCATATGGCGACTCCACCCGATGCCTCACTGCTCTTAGCGAGAGCATTTCAGCTAATGGACGCCCACGGAAACACGGGCCTCCGTCAGGTCGAAGCGAGGCCGGAGCACCCAATAAAGTGAAGAGGCTCGCCATCTCGGTCGCCACTGTGGCACTTTTTCGATCCTTCAAGGGAGATCCCACAGTGAATCCGCTGAAATGGCACGTCAGCACCAATACCGCGCAAAATCTGCGCTTGCAAACCCAGCCTATCTCGGCAAGGTCAGCTGAAACCGTAGACCAACACTCCTGCACGCCAGAGCGGAAAGAGCGGGCTGAGTCAGTTGTGGAATAGAAGCGCCTAT
>NW_003209483.1:0-1103 GCF_000006405.1 Perkinsus marinus ATCC 50983
CGCACCACCGACGAGGACGAGTGAAGAAAAGAACCCATACACAAGCACTAACAGAACTCATTCTATCCTTAGGGAATCACGAAACGCAGTCGAATGCTTTGCGACCCATCAAGATAATCATGAACATCGTCCAAGCTCATGATAGTGCGGGCAGCTTGTAATAAAATTTACAGTAACAAGGAACCAATACCGATTCACAACAACCAAAAACACCAACCAAAAATCCACCGGATAGTTTCATCCAGGATATATTATACGCTGCATATGACAGAATATCTTAGGTTGAACTCTTCACTCAAGGCATTCTTCTACTCTTTGTCTACCCTTTGTCAATCACGATCATCTGAACGTTCCCTGGGTTAACCGAAAAACACGAAAAACCCACGCCTGAACCTTTCCACGCTGCATGGATGGGCCGACTGCATCGCTGGTTAGGAGTTTGATTCGAGGAGGACCCTTGATAGAGCAGGCTTGGGACATTAAAGCAAGAAAACCATCGCGAATCCCCATACCTGCTCCCGTACGTTTTTAAGGCATAGTCTGAGCATTCCCAGTGCTTCAGTCCTCGTGGCGACTGAGTTGCTCCCGCAATATTATACTAAACTGATAGCTGATGTTGAGCAACTATTCGTTAGCCCCTTGAGGATTGATCATAACCTCCCTTTCGCACTAAACAACGCAAGAAAGTCGTAGACACATTACATCACATCACAAGCATGAAATAACAACTCTAATGACTGATTAATATCGGTGACGATTTCCTCACTTTGAATCTTCTCGGAACTTGCAACTCCAGGATCGACAACTGCTTCTTGAGATCAGAGTGTTGCAGATAGCCTACTTTGCTCGCAGACCTTCAAGGTAGATAAAGTGTCAACGATGGTTACTTGGATATTGTATGGATAACGGATCAGCGGAAATGCGGTCTGAATGAAACATCGTGACCGAGCGAACTTCTCTACGGGCAAAATTACAGAGACAACAATTTCCTGCTATAAGCAAAATCTACGGATCTGAGGTTCGTATGGTAGCAAGATGTCTAGACCATGTAGGTCTCAGTGAAGTACCTGATGCATACAGGCTGATAACAACGAACAGGACTC
>NW_003201254.1:0-1108 GCF_000006405.1 Perkinsus marinus ATCC 50983
TCACTGGCCCTCTCGAGTCAGCTTCACAGGCGTTGCCTGGCGGAATGATCCATTTGCTACAGAGTGTTACTGAGCAATACAGTGAGCAGTTTCACTCTGGTGATTTAAGCTCCGGCGAATGACTCATCCGAGATGAATCAACCCTTTTGGGGTATTCGAGGAGTATAGCCGCAGGTGATCGTAGAGCTCCGGCTTGCGATTGACATACGCTTGGTTATTCGACTGTCTCGGTTTTCTTACATGAGCAAACACTAACATTCTGTAAGTTATCAAAAAGATACTCATCTCTGAACAGCTCGACTCCCATGCTTCGTGTTGACGACGATTTTCCCACTTGAATGCTCTCGAGTTGAAGCCTGGCAAAGAGAATAGCTTTAGTAAGGGTGTCGTAACACGCACTAATAATGCAGCATAATGTGGCACCGTGCAGTAGACGACGGAGGAAGGCGATTTATTAGACGCAGTGTTCGCGGTAGATCCGTCGTTGGTGCTTATTTGTTCACTCTCACAGTCGCAGTTGGAGTCTTCCCCTTGATGGTGTATGCATCAGACTTACAGCCCCGTAAAGGGTCCAACTCTATCTATCTGCGGTGGACCTTGCCTCAATCGTCCTTCGATCTCGAATACGACTCTGACGGTGATCTTGTTCGCTCTGTGAAGTCCCATGAGCTTTACTACTCTGTTCAGTGTGACTCTGAGTGTACAGATTTGGACAGCGTAGGCGATCAACTCTGGAACGGTGCACTGTTCCTAGGCTGCTATCTGGTGGAGAACCCATTCCTGGTAGAGGGCATTGCAGTATTGGAGCTGGCCTGCGGGGTCGGCGCTTTGGGTGGTCTCTATCAAGCCTTGTGTGTCCAACGAGCTGTATTAACGGATTTTTCACGAGCTGCTCTGTCCCTGTGTGATACCAACAATGTGGACAACGATAAAGTTGCGGTCAGACGGCTCGACTTCAAGGATCCTGATACGTACTTCGACGCCCTCGATGAGGACATTGGGTTGATATTAGCTGCTGACGTGTGGTATGATTTTGCTATCAATGACGCTTTCGGCGATGCGCTCTTCGCCCTACTTTCGAGGTTCAGTCGAGCGGAAGCCATCCTTT
>NW_003216222.1:0-905 GCF_000006405.1 Perkinsus marinus ATCC 50983
CTACTACTACTACTACCACTACTACTACCACTACTACTACTACTACTACTACCACTACTACTACCACTACTACTACTACTACTACCACTACTACTACCACTACTACTACTACTACTACTACTACTACTACTACTACTACCACCACTACTACTACTACTACTAGTACTACTACTACTACTACTACCACTACTACCACTACTACTACTACTACTACTACTACTACTACTACTACTACTACTACTACTACCACCACTACTACTACTACTACTACTACTACTACTACTATCGGTATGTATTTCAGATTGGACAATGGTGTAAAGATCATCATCATAAGTTCATAATGCACGCTAATCATAATGATGAAGATGATGGAAAAACCCTAGCAGTAGCAGCAGCAGCTCCTGAGCAGCAGCAGCAGCAGCAGCAGCATCGTCAGTCAAGAGTAGACGAGAAAGTAAGGATGAGGAGGCATCATAATAATACTGTTATATTACCTCTAGTACTATGATGAACACATGCCTAGTACTACCAATACTACGACTACATCAAGCATCATCATTAATGATCTACTGCATCACAATAACGATGATGATGATGATGATGATGTGCATCATCCTATGATTATGGATTATGTAATGATGACATTATCAAAATAGATCATCTATACATATTGTAGTTACTACATAGAGTAGGAGGATATACTTGTAATAAGACTATTAACACGATAGCGGGGGATACTGTCAATGACATACTACAAAGAAGAAGATTCCACAAGGGTTATAATGATGATGAGGATTTCAAGTACTGATGAGAAGAACAACGATTACTACTGCTCATACTATCATCATCATACGGTTATTATAGGTTTATAATGACGATAGTAATGGACGACGTGTATAATGATA
>NW_003202713.1:0-1325 GCF_000006405.1 Perkinsus marinus ATCC 50983
TACGTTTCTAATTTTTATTTTGTAAAAGGACGTAAAAGACGCCGGGTCGTTCTACTTCTGTTTTTGAATATTTTGTCTCCACTATATGCTGCTGTCTCTCAGGAGGGGGATTTGTTAGCTTAGCTCGAAGCTAGTTGATGATTTTATGAGTACGATTGTAGATAGAATCTCTAGATTCCGTTAACCATTGCCTGGAGTTCCCAAATGGTTAACAGCCAACGAGTGGCGCACCATTTGAGGATCCAACGCACTATTATCCGACATGAGACTCAGAGGAATGCCAAAGTAAGACACCCAACGGTCCCAGAACAGCTTCAACGTAACTTCAAAAGCGGTGGACGGAACACCGACCACGACACAGTGCCCGGTGGTCGCGTCTGTGATGACCACGAAACAGGTGAGCTGAGGTTCATTGGGAGCCAGCCAGCTCTCACTTGGGAAGCCATGATCAATCGTCATGTGTTTCATCCGTTGACCTCCGTCGATCAGACCTCGCGTAACTCCAGGAGCCGTGAGCATAGCAAGCCGATCCGCAGCCTTAGTATACATGCACCTAGAGTATGCACGCCTTCGTCAACCGAGGAAAGTTTCCATTGAAAAGCGCTCGTGAAGACCTTTCTGAAGACCTTTCTCACTGGGAAACTCGTTGAATTCTGCGAGTTATTTGGTGCAACCTGTATATCGGTCCCTTTATCTGTATATTTCCCCCTGGTTCGGCAAAAAAGTGGTAGGGAAGTTATGTTCACCTTATTGCAATGAAGTTTCCCCCGTTTTATGTTAGGTGGTGTAAAACTTCATGTGAAGAACGCTATTCGCTGCTCACATGCGGAGCGAAATGTGCTTTTTTTTCATATCACGAGTGAAATCCCAGCGTTAGAGGAATATATGTTTGCTTTCCTCAGCTTAGCTCAGGAGTTGTAAAAATGTACAGAAACCAACACTGGAGTTTCACCCGTGATATGGAAAACACGTGAAAAACGTGTTTCACGACTACTGCGTATCACCGCGAGCATCGCGCTTTTCACAGAGTATTACGCCACTGAGTGGCGTAACACCATTTTACGTGGAGTCCCACGGCCACTCCACGGAAAAATAGGTGAAACTCCAAAAATCTCTCAAAACTTCTTATGTTGTTGACCATGTGCATATTCCCCACAGTGCTATTCGTACAGATTTTGATGGTAAAAATATCGCCGAGAAAATAGTTTTCGAGGATAATTACTCGTTGAACGGACTTCGCATGTATCGAGTTCCTGGACGTCATCGACACGATCTCAGCTCAGTCAGATTGCGCAGTTTAACAGTGTGTTCTGGGCTGAATTAAA
>NW_003214273.1:0-4152 GCF_000006405.1 Perkinsus marinus ATCC 50983
AAGAGTACCGCCAGATGTAGCGGATGCTCTGCAAGCGTAGGTGCCCACAGGGTGGGAAGCGCGAACGCTTAGGATGAGGCTTAAGCAAGAGGTGATAGAAGAAAGGTATCTCATATAGGGAGGTTGTAACAAGCTACTGCGGATGAGGGATAACTCAAAAAATCAGTGATTCCAAACCCGGACGCCCCTGCGGCCTCATCCGGAGACGGGACGCCTGTCGAGCAGAGCCCACCTTACGCCAGTCTCGGGCGATGCGAAGTTCGTAGGTGGAACCACCGTAACTCAACGCCATCATCCGTGTGGAGTGTCTTTTAGGGGTAGCGGTGATCGAAGAGTTGTACAAAAGCCGTCACTGTTCAGGGCCCATCGATGCCGCTAAACCACTTGACCGCTGTGACAGCGGTCAAATGGTTCATGACAGTGTTCAACCATTCCTGGACGAGACGCCGAGGCGAGAGTGGCTCATATAAGACGCGACGCCTCTCAGGGACGAGACGTAAAGCGGAACCAACTTCTCGTCGCTGCAGTCTCCTAGATCCAAAGTTCTTTTTACAGAGACTGTGATGATGAGTGCTTTTCAGTTCCTTGTTTCTCTACTCGACGCGATGAAGCTCCTCTCCTTTGTTCCGCTCATAGCCGCATCGACCTCCACAAACGTTTATGACAGCAAGACTATCGTCTCGGTCACCTCCGCCGATGCTTTCGTCGACGTTCGGGATGTCCCAAAGCGTCTCGAAGATGCCAAGGTCGCGCTCAAGCCTGAAATGGCCGCCTTCCTGAAGACGGCAACTATCAAGACTTTGAAGTCCTCGGGCTTGCAGGTGGTTGCTACTTCCGAGGACACAGTGAGCTCCGACGATCTTTGTGCCTACTTGAAGGACGCGGCCTCCAAACTCTCGGGTCTGGACTGTGAATGCTCTCCTAATTTCGCCACCAAGGAAGAGGACACCAGTAACGATCTCGGCGTGAATGACCCGAATGCTTCGTCGCAAAGGGCATTCAAGCGGATGAACATGCAAGACGTATGGAGACTATCTGCGCCCTACGCGAGGCGAACCGTCGCCGTGGCCGTTATGGACAGCGGTCTCAACTTCAGCGATCCTGAGATCGCTCCTTATCGTGGCGTCTTCCGTAAGAAGAGCGGTGGATTCATCGATGGTGGCTGGAACTTCGTGAACGACTCCTCAAACTTAACATCGGTTGATCAGCATGGTCAGGCGTGTGCCAGAATTATCGCGGCCAGAAAGGACAATAACAAGGATATGGCCGGAATGTCGTCCAATGTACGTTTATTGTCGTTGAAAACCCAGAGAGAGGATGGTTTTGGTAGCTGGGTACATATGGCTGAAGCCATGGATATGGCCGTCGATATTGGAGTCGATGTCGTATCAATCTCACTGGGAGAATTCATACCAAAGAGCTACGGCGACATGGTCCTGGCCAAGGCCTTCAAAGCAGCAATTGACCAGAATATCATTGTCGTCGCTTCGTCTGGTAACGATGGACTGCGAGCTGACACACACTATCCATGCCCGCTGCCAGGCGTGATCTGTGTGGGTGCTCTCATGGATCAGGACACTCTAGAAATGGCAGATTTCAGCAACTACGGTAATTACGTCGATATCGCTGCCTACGGCACAAGTATCTATGTCGGTAACAACGAACGCTGGTCGGGTACGTCCTTTGCCTGTCCTATTGTTTCTGGAGCAGCCGCGATCTTGCTTTCTATGGGCGTTAAGCCAAAGTACGTTGCTGGGATACTCACCCACAATGTTGATCGGTTCAATAGCCCGTCGAGGCCCATGAGGAAGCATGCCGGAGCTCTAAACCCGCTAAAAGCTGTCAATATGGCGATCGATTATCCCATTTTGAGACGCTAAAAGGCTCGAGCTGCTCACATTTGACTTCATACTCGATTGGGAATTCTATCCCATAGTGGTCACTTATCCTTCTGCCTTTTGTCCACCTCTTAAGCCCAGCTTTACTGGCATTTCAAATATTAACATAAAAATACGGTAAATCCGAATGTTGCCGATCACATTTAATCCGAGATATCCACAGCGGATTTGTTTGACATTATCCAACGAGTTCGTTATTGCGTTCGCCAGTTCAGCAGGAGGACGATCAATACCGGGTGATACTATCACCGGGTATTGATAGACAGTCTATCATAGACTATCAATAGCCTGATAGTCTCATCGCATCGCGGTCATCACATGTGTCGTATATTTATACTGGCCGGAAGACAACTGTATTGCTGTTCCGTTGCCGACATTGATACCAGTTAATTCTTCCACTGGAAGAATCTAGAAAAATCTAGAAAGCTAAAGTTCCACAAATCTTAGGCGCCGCTGCAAACCTCGCTACAATAGGGTAGCCACACAGACAGTCAGTGACCGAGCCCTTCGACGTCATGACGGAGGATCGAGCAGTAAGGGGCGAGAAGATATCGCAAAGCACTGTTCCTGCTTCAGTTCACTAGCTCCGGGCGTGCGCTACGAGTCAGTTCAATCCTATTCCTACATAAGACAGTCTGTCCGTCGTTGACCTTTCTCGACGACTACTGTAAACTTATTTTTGATAAACACACCCGCGGCATAATTGGTGGACCTCTCATGGTGATACTACACGAATTCATGACTCCTATAATCTCTGTGAACCACCTCCCGTCGCTACCTCACTGTGCCGACAAGGCGTATCAATTCTGCATTGAGCACGTCTTACCCCCTACTCGTTGTCCTAAGTACATTGAAAGCCATTCTCCCTATGCACGATCACAAAGTACAGACACTGTGCACAGAGAACAGGAAACACTCCCTTGTGAAGAGTGTCACCACAACATAATCATGATGATATGGCTCATGGCAAACTGTCACCACCATCTGGTAGCACGGATAAAGTGGTGGTCGCATTACTACCATGATACTCTATCATAGAGTATCTATGATCAAATTTTCGAGCCACTCTTGTAGTATGACCCGGGGTAATACAGTAATGTCCCTGGTCATACTACATCACGGTAAGGCTCCTTCCCCAGAGGTAACACTATTACCTCTAGAGTAGGAACACTGCCGATACACCGGCACATCAGTGGCTATTCAAAATACTCGTATAAGTACTCAAACTACCCCACCACGTTCCTGCTTTTACGACAATCTCCTCACAAGCTTGCCAGAAACGCTTCGACAGACTAACAAATACAAGAAAATTCATGACAGGGAGATCCGAGTCGAGCAATACACCCCCACACTTCTCCTACTCTGGTTTCCAGCTCTTCTATCAGAGAGAGCCCACAGGATCGTACACCAGGGCCAAGTTCAATACAGTGCCAACACGGGATAATGAACCAGGATTATAACCTGCTGATTCAATACTATTGAATCAATAGGAAAGAGGCTAGGAACGACCACCCCCCCACGCGACAGTGCTTCACTTGACACAACATCACCAGCTGAGTGGAGACGGCAGCATGGAGATTCGCAACATCAAGATGCTCTTAAAGTTGCTGTCAGTTTTGAGGATATTGCTGACAGAATGGCACCATAAATTATGGTGAGTACACTCTGACCACAAGTCAATGCAGCCAGAGGTATAGCAGCTTGAATTTTGGTCAGGCCGAAGCCTGACCTGGCCTTTTTCTTGTAGCATTGAGCACGGTGTACAACACTGCTTATCCAGCATGGATTCCGGCTTAGAGGCGTTCAGCCGTAATCCAGCAGATGGTAGCTTCGCCGTACTGTCTTTTCAGACAACGGCATTAACCAAGTATCTGGACGAAGTGTTCCTCTCGTACTAACTTCGACTACTGTCGCAGTATCTACTTTGTCAGTAGGGTAAAACTAACCTGTCTCACGACGGTCTAAACCCAGCTCACGTTCCCTATTGGCGGGTGAACAATCCGACACTTTGAGACTTCTGCGTCTCAATGATAGGAAGAGCCGACATCGAAGGATCAAAAAGCAACGTCGCTATGAACGCTTGGCTGCCACAAGCCAGTTATCCCTGTGGTAACTTTTCTGACACCTCTAGCTGTATACTTCACAGACCTAAAGGATCGATAGGCCATGCTTTCGCAGTTTGTGTTCGTACTGAAAACCAAAATCAAGCGAGCTTTTCCCCTTTTGGTCTACGTGAGATTTCTGTTCTCACTGA
>NW_003207710.1:0-1561 GCF_000006405.1 Perkinsus marinus ATCC 50983
AAGGTACGCTGTAATGCAGTACATTAAATGCACTCCACGATAGCTCAAATAGTTGTTAAGGTCATTTCTTGTGGCTCGAATTCAACCGAACCGCTGAGAGAGTAACATTTGCTTTCGCATTTACCACTCGTCTCCTTTGCAAATTCGGTCCGTCTTATTCCCAGGCTGGCCCGGAACTGCTAAGTCGGCCTCATCTACGGGTGCGCATTCACATGAAATATGTAGATTTAGGCAACTTGAATTATCAATCCTTATTTTGTCTTCTGCATCTCCGTAAGACCCATTACGGCGCCGCAATTTTTTCAGCAAAGGTACGGAGATTGAATCGTAACCGTAAAAGTGACCCGTAACGTAATTCTGCCCATCTTTATTTTCTAAGAACTATGAGTAAGGGAGTTTGTTCGTTCCACAGTTGAACTTCCACTAACGCCCGTTCCTCGGGACGTACTTAAGATTTCGGTAAGACCCGACTGATGAACCTAACTCCGATCTTGACTCGCGGAATTTCTGAACTTACATCATTACTCTCCGCTGGCGTGCCTCAATCCCCGTGAGTACGATCCCCGAAGAAAGAAGTTTTACTCAATGTTCAATTCATTGGACACGGTCCAAGGAAGCACAGTATTGCGCGCGCTCTAGTATTACCAACATTCATGCTACTCCAGAGCTAATGACTATTGTATCGTCGTCACCTCTAACTCAGGTGTTTCACCGACCATTCCCCCTCCCAGACTTGTTGTTCAACAGGCATACTAACATCATGCTAGAGTGTCCATCGCACACATGTTAGTACCATGTGTGTTGCGGGAATCCCGCAGCGGGATGGACCACGCTAAATCACCACGACCAAATCGTCCAACTCGCTTCCCACCATTGGGCAACTAATGATGAGGATTGTGTTAATGGGCGAGCGAGCATAAATTAAGATATCATTGATGATTCGTTGTCGTTCATAGTTAGAGCACTGCGACTCATGGCCCATGCACGACTGCCCCCTTGTTAGTTAGAGTTTATTTGCGCCAACTGGCTCATTGGGTTCAAGTGTTACATCATGGCGACACCTTCCGAACTTCGTGTGAACGAGCCCACCGACGGCGATATCCATCAGGCAGCAGGAGAGTGTGACGAAGCACGGGGCCAAGTGCTGGAACAATTTAGACCATCATTCATAGAGTCGGCTGGAGCATTCAATACTCCTAATTCATTAGCCAGTGAATTGAAGAAGGCGAGGATCTATAAGGGCCGAGTTCGTGGCCAGTTGGGGCGCCTTGAAGAACAAGCTGGTAACATCATAATCAACAACGAGGAGGACGAGGCGCTGGTTGCTCAGCTAGGCGAACAAGAAGAACAGCTTCGAAGGGTGCTTGACGAAGCTGGTGCCTACGTCGTCGCGCTCGAAATGAGGTATGACGAGATAATGAACAAAATTCTCGCCGGATGGCGGGCTCTCGCGTGTTCAATTCGGCCGGGTCAATTAGATCCAGTTATCTGCAGTCGAACATTGATGCTGAGAGGATTACCGACCATTACCTCGGGATCGAGTTAGTCCCAGAGCATCGTT
>NW_003211399.1:0-1035 GCF_000006405.1 Perkinsus marinus ATCC 50983
CTCTTCTTAGTTTGTCACTTATGGATGACCCATTCGTTGAGTATTTCCTGGGTAGCACAGCCAGGAACAGATGAGACCAACGGGAACAGTGAGGGTAAAGCTGACAAGGATCCCTTTGGTAAAGGGAAGACGAGGGGCGGATATGGGTACTTCGGCCAGGCAAGTCAAGGTACATTATGGGAGGTGTTAGTAACACCGTGTTACTGCGATCGCAAAAGGGAGCCAAAGAGTCAGATCTAATCTGAGTCAGATTATCTGACTTTATCCACCGCTGATCCAGTGAATTGCCTTAGCGAATACGGAGTTGTGACCTCATCGTCAGTTTATCGTGGATCCCGAGTTGGGGCATTGTTATGAGTTGAGCAAAGGGCAATGAAAACTGAGACTTATTTCTCTATTAGAGAAATAGAATGATGTTTAGGTCTCGGCATCGACTGGTCAGGGCGATTTGGACCAGACGAACATCTAATTAGTCGTCCAGGCCGCGGAATCCGAGGGATCCGGGAGGGACTGCCGGCGAACGATCACCGTGACTGTCACGGCGATCCATTCTCTGTGACGGCGCGACAGAGAATACGCCCGTACGCCGTAGAGTGGGTGAGGTTCAGGCTTATTAGACGGCCCGATCAAGGCTGGGCTGCCATCTTCGACCAAACCAACTCGGCTTGCGTCGGCGATAACATACGAGGCGATTTCATCGGTGAGCAACCTATCCAGACCCTAGGGCGGGAGGTGGGCAAAGAAATCTATGGACCGAACGGTCCCATTTCCCAACGAGGCTTCGAACAAGATCGATCATGCTACGTGATGAGAGAGCGCCCTGACCGGGCGTACCCGGCTCAAATCCACTTGGAGGCATTTCACCGCGGTGGAAACCAAATTGCACTTGATTTTCACCTAGAATGGAATTGAGACAAGTCGAGTTCTAGTTTATAATGCCATAATGATGTCGGTAAACTATTTGATTTAAGCATCAAATTTTCCAGCGATCCCTCCTGTACTTGGGCTTCGGATCGCCCTTGACGCATTCTGGCC
>NW_003201031.1:0-1261 GCF_000006405.1 Perkinsus marinus ATCC 50983
ACCGACGACCTCCCACTTACTAAGCGGGTGCTCTACCAACTAAGCTAAGAAGGCACGTTCCCTCAAGTGTAAAGTCTAACCATGTCTTGAAATTTCACAATGAAACGCATACCACAATTCAAGTGGTGCAACAATTTGGTACTAAATTTCAGTGAAAAATTACGAAATGCAGTCGGTTTCCGACAAACGAACTCAGAGCAAGCCTTCTGCCGGAGTTGAACCGACGACCTCCCGCTTACTGAGCGGGTGCTCTACCAACTAAGCTAAGAAGGCACGGTCTTGCAAGTCTAAAGTCTAACCATGTCGTGAAATTTCTCAATGAAACGCATACCACAATTCAAGTGGTGCAACAATTTGGTACTAAATTTCAGTGAAAAATTACGAAATTCAGTCGGTTTTCGACAAACGGACTCAGAGCAAGCCTTCTGCCGGAGTTGAACCGACGACCTCCCGCTTACTAAGCGGATGCTCTACCAACTAAGCTAAGAAGACACTGTCTTGCAAGTCTAAAGTCTAACCATGTCGTGAAATTTCTCAATGAAACGCATACCACAATTCAAGTGGTGCAACAATTTGATACTAAATTTCAGTGAAAAATTACGAAATTCAGTCGGTTTTCGACAAACGGACTCAGAGCTAGCCTTCTGCCGGAGTTGAACCGACGACCTCCCACTTACTAAGCGGGTGCTCTACCAACTAAGCTAAGAAGGCACGTTCCCTCAAGTGTAAAGTCTAACCATGTCTTGAAATTTCACAATGAAACGCATACCACAATTCAAGTGGTGCAACAATTTGATACTAAATCTCAGTGAAAAATTACGAAATGCAGTCGGTTTCCGACAAGCGGACTCAGAGCTAGCCTTCTGCCGGAGTTGAACCGACGACCTCCCGCTTACTAAGCGGGTGCTCTACCAACTAAGCTAAGAAGGCACGATCCCTCGAGTGTGGAGTCTAACCATGCCATAGAATTCCACAATGAAACGCATACCACAATTCAAGTGGTGCAACAATTTGGTACTAAATTTCAGTGAAAAATTACGAAATGCAGTCGGTTTCCGACAAACGAACTCAGAGCTAGCCTTCTGCCGGAGTTGAACCGACGACCTCCCGCTTACTAAGCGAATGCTCTACCAACTAAGCTAAGAAGGCACGGTCTTGCAAGTCTAGAGTCTAACCATGTCGTGAAATTTCTCAATGAAACGCATACCACATTCAAGTGGTGCAACAATTTGGTACTAAATTTCAGTGAAAATTACGAAAT
>NW_003204235.1:0-2170 GCF_000006405.1 Perkinsus marinus ATCC 50983
AAAACAATATTAAGGTGATATGAAAAACACTAGTGAAAAAAATATATTTCACGACTACTGCATATCACCGCGAATATCGCGTTTTACGCCACTTCACGTAGAACGGGTGGAACTTCATTATAGTTAAAAATGATGATATAATTCAAATCAGAATTTCATAAAAATACTCGGACAAATTTTCAAATCACTGCTACACATAGTCCCCATTTGGGCCTATTTTGAATCTTTATGTGCGCAACCTAAGATACGCCTCCCTTATTACAGTTTCTCTTCGTTTTCCCATCCCCTTTCGAGCCAAGTCTAATGGGTCCTCATCCATTAAATTTTCGTCACCCTCCTCTTCGGTGCTTGAGAGCATTGAGCTTAGCTGAGATAAGATGATACGGAATAGGTCCAATCATGGAAGATACGGAATAGGTCCAATTATGAAAGATACGGAATAGGTCCAATTATGAAAGATACGGAATAAGTCCAATTATGAAAGATACGGAATAGGTCCAATTATGAAAGATACGGAATAGGTCCAATTATGAAAGATACGGAATAGGTCCAATTATGAAAGATACGGAATAGGTCCAATTATGAAAGATACGGAATAGGTCCAATCATGAAAGATGCGGAATAGGTCCAATTATGAAAGATACGGAATAGGTCCAATTATGAAAGATACGGAATAGGTCCAATTATGAAAGATACGGAATAGGTCCAATTATGAAAGATACGGAATAGGTCCAATTATGAAAGATACGGAATAGGTCCAATCATGGAAGATACGGAATAGGTCCAATTATGAAAGATACGGAATAGGTCCAATCATGGCAGATACGGAATAGGTCCAATTATGAAAGATACGGAATAGGTCCAATTATGAAAGATACGGAATAGGTCCAATTATGAAAGATCCGGAATAGGTCCAATTATGAAAGATACGGAATAGGTCCAATTATGAAAGATACGGAATAGGTCCAATTATGAAAGATACGGAATAAGTCCAATTATGAAAGATACGGAATAGGTCCAATTATGAAAGATACGGAATAGATCCTACCACACGACGAAGATTCATCATAAATTTCCCCAAAAATTCTTCAAAATTGCAAATTTTCAAACTAAATTCCCAAAATTTCCTCCAAAAATACAACAAAAAATAAATATTACCCTTTTTGTAAGTTTTCGTATTGACCCCAAACTTGCTGAACTGCTCGGTTTATCTGAAATTAAAAATTATAAATATCAAAACTAACAATTTCAGAACTCACCAAAGGGCTCCTGCTCTACTGTAGATCTCGGAAGTACCTGAAATCAGTGTGGATGAAAATATAAAAATTTCGAGAAAGTTTTTTAATATGGTAGTGGAGTTTCACCCGTGGAACGCGAAACGACTAGTGGAAAATATATTACACATTTCACTCGCGCAGTGAATAACGCGTAAAACACATAGTATGTGAAATGGGGCGATCTGTCCGGTGTAATCCGGCAAGTATTTTCAAAAACGGTGATATAAAGTGTCATAATAGCAATTAATAGCGTTCACCACTAGAGTTTCACCCGTAATACGAACAAACACTAGTGAAAAATATATTTCAGATTTCACTTGAGCAGTTAAAAACGCGTAAAACACGTGGTATGTGTTTTGTCTGCATCCTCATATCTTTGGTCGGCAAGTAAATTTCAAAAAACGTCCTATCACCGCGAATATCACGTTTTTCACACCACGTAAAACGAATAGTTGTGAAACTTCCCTTCGAATGAACATAGCAAATCTGAATTTCCGCGGAAACATAAAATTACCGTCGCCGCAAACTTATCTATAAAATTCTTTTTGGTGAAACTGTTACGATATTTTTCAGAATCGATAAAAATATTTTTTTCCGTAAAATTTCCACATTTCATGTTACCGCCGATTCCTTCAGTTTTCGAGCCTTCCAAAGTTGTTCGTCAGTGAGTTTACTATTTCCATTCTGGAAATCATGCAAGGCGTTACGAGCCTCGTATATTTCTCTAGTGCTGATCAAAAACACATGAGGAAATGAATAAAAAAACGAATCGCTTCATCAACGTCAAAGTTATATGAAAAACATATTTCACGACTACTGCATATCCAGTGTGGGATATATGCGCATGGTCAACTACATGTGTTTTTAGGAATATGGGAATTTTGAGGAATTTT
>NW_003204235.1:2270-17267 GCF_000006405.1 Perkinsus marinus ATCC 50983
TTTTACGTTATCATTCAAACATATATTCATCAGTGAACTGGGCCTTAAAATGCACATGGTCAACTACATGTATGAAGATTGGTTTCTGTATTACACTTCTACCCAAATTCATATATAAACTCTTCTGAGCTCAGCAGCTGATGATGAGGAAAGCGATTACATATATTCCTACTACTCCAACACTGCTTACACGATACAGTGTGAGAAACTATGTACCACTCGTGTTGCAATTTCCCAAATTTTCTACCATACGTAAAATTTATCGATAAACTTCTAATTGAGTTTTCCAATATTACATTCACCGCTTCCTCAACAGCATCTTCCGGATGGGCTTTAGCAGAAACACGACATCCCATTTTCGATGATCAAAACATAATCAACAACTGCAGCAACTAACTCGGTAAGTGATGTACGAGTATCGGCTGAGCTTGCTCAGCCCCCACGCCACGTTGAGGCGCCAAGACCTGTGGGTGGCGTCGTTTTTCAAATGGCAAACCTCAAGTCGAGCGATTGATGAGGATAGCGCGCGCCCAAGTAATCGATTATGGAAAGCCCGGCTGTGGCGTGCGCTACTATGAGCCTATCTTTTCATATCTGTATCAACCGTCTCCCCTCCAAGGAACCGTAAAACGCGATATGAAGTGGCGAATTGAAAACACTTTGCGAATTACACCACGCAAGACACATACCACGTGTTTTACGCGTTAGCTTATATGCGTTTCACGTGAAGTATATATTTTTCACTAGTGTTTTTCATATCACTAGGGTCAAGAAACCCCATTGATCCGATATCATCTCATTCGGCATGAAGTGAAGAATAGCAAGGACAGCTAGATGATGATATCTGATTATACTTATCGTCGTGTTCTTGCGCCTTGTTTCGGCTATGCCTTAGCGCTAGTTGTATGACGTACCAGTCATCACTGTATTGGAGTAGTTGCGGTTCACTATATTCGCTTACTATCGTACTTCGGCAGTGCGATTCCAGGTGATTGTTGGGTCTTTTGTTTACTCGATAAAATTTGCACAGTACTGTCCTTGCCATTTCTCACTGTAAAGATCCGTATATATACTCTCTCGCCAAGAGTAAAACCGTTGCAGTGTAGAAGATGGCATGTAATAACAAACTAAGATTACACTTTGCATCCACACTCATGCGGAATTGTGTTCTCGTTCATCATGGCCGATGCTGATCAGCACAGTACGTGAAGTTTCGTCACGTGAGTTTTCCATGAAGTCTACTATTCAGATGAGTTCACTTCAAAGTAGATTTCCAAGTAGGTCTCCCTCAAAACTCAACAAACTTAATAACGAATGGTTTCAGAAACCGTGTATCGACGGCGCGAAAACAGGTTGAATCTGAAATTGATACCCAATGTATAGATAACATACACAACATACACTGGAGTTTCACGACTACCCGTTTTACGTAAAGTGGTGAAAAACGCGATATTCGCGGTGATATGCAGTAGTCGTGAAATATGTTTTCCACATTACTAGGGTCCAGTCCCCCAAAATCTTCGCAGTGCGTAAAGATTCCTCTCACACTTCAGAGGCCTTTATTATATTGAAGATCACCATGGCCCTGCAAACTGGGCTCGAGTGAGTCTTCCGAGATGATGCCAGTCTGTGGAAACGCTGCTATACTCGCGGGCAACCCGAACCCGAATGATAGCAGTAGCACCTACAGTGTGAACCACACCGTTATGCGAATTAATATAATCAACGACTTCGAAAGTCAACATATGGATCGGTTGACACCAACGTTTTAGAAGCGTTTCGTAGTCTATATTCGTATTACTCGCAAACTAGAGAAAGCCATCTCGAAAATCTACATATGTGAAGGTGTGGAAAAATATACATATGGTCAACTACATGTGTTGGTGACGATATAAATTTCTGAGAAAATTTCGGAAAATTTCGGAAAATTTTGGTTGATTTTTGTACAAATTCCTGAGCTCAGCTGAGGCAACCAAACTCATATTTCAACACTGTATAGTTCATCTGCCAGTGTTGCAGTAGTATAAATATGTGTTTGCTTTCCTCATCAGCTGAGCTCAGGCGTTTCCTCACCACATATTCAGAGTAGAAGTATCAACGAAAATTTCTCCTTAAAATTTCCTCAGAATTTATCTCTTGTCATCACCAACCAGTTAATCGTGCGCAAAATTTCTGCATTAGAGTTTCACGATGATCCGTTTAACGTGAAGTGGGGTAATACTCCATGTAAACTGTAAGACGTATATCTTTCCGGGACCGCCGATAACACAATTTTTTCTACCAAGTGAAATGTGAAATATGTTTTTCATTAGTGCTTTTCATATCTCAGCTGAAATTCCACTTTTAAACGCATTCGCATGATATTTTCCGAACATGCGCATATTTTGTAAATTTTTTTATACATTTTTCCCAAATATTCTCCGAAAATGCGAATATTTTGTAAATTTTTTTATACATATTTCCCAAATATTTTCCGAATTTTCTCACCATAGTAGACAAAGGCAATGCCATGCTCGGATAGGCCCCGCAAAACCGTTGTATCGGCGGTAAGGTCATAAACGCCGGGGGCACGCCAAACACGGGTAATTGCAGTAGCATTCTCGACGCCACAACCTGTGAGTAAAAAATTCCGATATCGGACTAATTCACCCAATAAACTAACCTCTTTTAGTGCTTTTTTAGCAGCATTTTTACTAGTGCCAACTTCCTCGTTGGTGCCTTTCTTATATACCGTAATTCCACTGTCAAGCTCCGAATGACGCATGATAAAACAGTTTGCTGATGACGCCACCTAAAACGGTGGGAATTCACTGGGTAAATTATACCCGTCGTTTTAGAATGAGTAACTTTTACACTTTCACCCACCATTGAGGCTGGTGTACTAACAACGTATAATAAAACAATTCGCAGACGACGCCACCTTAAACGGTGGCGATTAACTGGGTAAACTGTACCCACTGTTTTAGGTTGAGTAAATTTTACCCACCGTTTTAGGTTGAGTAAATTTTTCACGTTCACTCACCATCGAGGCTGGCAAACCAACCCACCGTAAAACCACTGTTGCTCTCGCTGGTGACAGTCGCTTCTTAACAACCTAAACGTGCGGGACAATACGCACTTATTAATGTTCTAGTTATAATACTTTTACCATTTGAATTTTCATATAAAATGTGATGCACTGCTGTTTCACCCGTGAAATGAAAAACATATTTCACATTTCACTGCGCGGAAAACGCGTAAAAAACACAACTGATATATCGGAATTTCACCCTAGTGATATGAAAACACTATGAAATTTATTTCACGACTACTGCATATCACCGCGAATATCGCGTTTTTCGCCGAGTTTTATGGTTGTGAAACTTCATTGTGCAATAATCGCTACAACTACCTCTTCAGATGATGATAAACCTGTTATTATCCAATTTTATTATAATACACTAGCCCTTCGGAACGAACTCAACGGGGATCAAACTGTGGCACCTCCCTCCCTCAGCTACTTCGTACCACACGCTGCTACAGTTTCGGCCGGTTGAGAGTAATTGAATATTTTTCGCAGAATATATAAATTTCACTATTCTCGAGAGCTCCACTGGTGTAGTTGTGGAGAAATGATTAAATGAATTCACCAAGTGAAACTCACAAGAAAAAATTTTATACTTCTTGTACAGAAATAATACTAACATAGCTTCGCTCCGCCTCGCAATAAAAATTAATTTCCAAACACACAAACATTCTTCCCTTTTTCTTACACTCGACAGTCCATATGCAATAGCGATGGCGCTACCAACCGCGCCGAGATAGCTCCATGTTAGCGTTTTATCATCAACCGGTGATGATGCGTTTCTATTGAAGTAGTTGACAAAGGCATTCTGAGACTGGTTCACCCAGTGCCTGGAAGAGGGCGCTCTGCAGTTTTCCAATAAAATATGAAACTACATTTATGGAAATTCTGAGGAAAATTAAAGAGATATTTGATATTGGTAGCATTATAGTTTTAAAGCTAAACTAAAGATAAATTTCTTGAAAATTCTGAGAGGAAATTCTTATTGGTTTCTGTATTACACTTCTACCCAAATTCATATATAAACTCTTCTGAGCTCAGCAGCTGATGAGGAAAGCGATTACATATATTCCTACTACTCCAACACTGATGGGAAGTAGTAGTAACAGTTTGTGATAATATTAAAATTCTGAGAGGAAATTCTTATTGGTTTCTGTATTACACTTCTACCCAAATTCATATATAAACTCTTCTGAGCTCAGCAGCAGCTGATGAGGAAAGCGATTACATATATTCCTACTACTCCAACACTGATGGGAAGTAGTAGTAACAGTTTGTGATAATATTAAAATTCTGAGAGGAAATTCTTATTGGTTTCTGTATTACACTTCTACCCAAATTCATATATAAACTCTTCTGAGCTCAGCAGCTGATGATGAGGAAAGCGATTACATATATTCCTACTACTCCAACACCTTTCCATTACTACCAAAATACAATCGCTGGTGTAGACTTTGCCATAACAGCTCCAACACAAACAGGCCCATTGAAGGGGACGTAGCCGCTCATGCGAAATGGTGCCGGGATCAGCTCACCAGTATCAGGGTGAATCTGTGAAAAAAAACTATTCATTGGATTTTACGTGAAGTGGCGTCGTAATACTCTGTGAAAAAGGCGATATGCAGTAGTCGTGAAATATGTTTTTGCGGAACTCCATTGTAAAATTAAATATATATATTCACATAAAATTTTTGGGGAAAATTGTCGGAAGTAAACCCGTAGTGAATCTGGCAAGCACACATACGTAAAAATGAACTTCTGAATTTGGCAGGTAAACTTGATATCATAGCAATTGTGAATAGTCAACCACATATGTTGGTGACAATATGAAAATTATGAGAGGAAATCTTCATTGGTAAGTTAACTTTTTTATCCGAATTTATATTTAAACTCCTTTGCTCAGCTGAGCGGACATATACTCCAGCACTGATACACAGCGTTCACCACTAGAGTTTCACCCGTAATACGAACATAACACTAATGAAAAATATATTTCACATTTCACTTGAGCAGGGAATAACGCGTAAAACGTGTTTTACGTAAAATAGGGTGATCTGTCCGGTGTAATTCGGCAAGTAAATTTCAAAAAACGTCCTATCACCGCGAATATCACGTTTTTCACACCACGTAAAACGAATAGTTGTGAAACTTCCCTTCGAATGAACATAGCAAATCTGAATTTCCGCGGAAACATAAAATTACCGTCGCCGCAAACTTATCTATAAAATTCTTTTTGGTGAAACTGTTACGATATTTTTCAGAATCGATAAAAATATTTTTTTCCGTAAAATTTCCACATTTCATGTTACCGCCGATTCCTTCAGTTTTCGAGCCTTCCAAAGTTGTTCGTCAGTGAGTTTACTATTTCCATTCTGGAAATCATGCAAGGCGTTACGAGCCTCGTATATTTCTCTAGTGCTGATCAAAAACACATGAGGAAATGAATAAAAAAACGAATCGCTTCATCAACGTCAAAGTTATATGAAAAACATATTTCACGACTACTGCATATCCAGTGTGGGAATATATGCGCATGGTCAACTACATGTGTTTTTAGGAATATGGGAATTTTGAGGAATTTTTTTGCGAAATTATCGTTGATTTTCGTATACTTATACCCAAAATCGTGTGATTTTTCATAAAATAGTAAGGAAACCAAACATATATTCCCATACTGTGCATATCACCGCGAATATCGCGTTTTTCACTACTTTACGTAAAACGGGCAGTTGTGAAACTCCAATATATATATCACATTCGTGTGTCAGTTTTCTCTACAATAGGAATTTACACAAGACTCTGAGTAGAAGTGCATAAAAAACCTAACAAGAGTCATCCCATGTTATCAACGCGTGAGTATTTCTACTACTATTATAGGAGTAAACGATCCGACGGTTCGAAATTTTCCCAGTAAAAAATAAAAGAAAATTTACAGAAATTTTTCGAAAAAGAATCAAATTTGATTGAACGAAAATTGTAATTTCTCTTTTCCGATAAAAAAAGAGCGAAAAAATATATACAGAAAATTACAAAACGCGAAAAAAAATTTACCGTGAAAAAAATGTTGAAAAAATTCACTCAAAATTTTGTTTTTTTTCAGGAAAATCCATAAAATATGTGTTTCTCGTTAAGGAATGAGAGTTTTGAGTTGAAACTTCAACAGAGATATAAATACGGTTGAGCTCACTGATAGTATTATCACCTGTGTAGTAGGGTAGTAGGATCACACTGATCGAGCATACTCCGGAAACGGCCCCAGTATGTGGTCTGATCGTATCGGCGGTCGGTTAGTGAGAATGGCGGTCTTTCAGAGGAAATCATGCTGCTGAAAATCGACATTGAAAAACTAGGAGAGAAAATTCAATGGAGTTTATTGAAAAATATATTTCACGACTACTGCATATCACCGCGAATATCGCGTTTTTCACTTCACGTAAAACGGGTTATAATAATAGTAGTATTATATAACAGCAGTAAACTGGTGTTGGAGTAGTAGGAATATATGTAATCGCTTTCCTCAGCTGCTGTTGAGCTCAGTAGTATCCAAAACTAATTATACGAATATCGGGTTTTTCACAGAGTATTCGCGCAAAACTCCAATAATAATCTCAATAGAAAACACTCACAGAAAATATTCATAAATGATAATGAAAACGACGCTTCTGCTGCATATTATGCAAATATATCCACGAAACGCAGTAAGTGAACGCCGCACTAAATCCGTGAATTGATAACTACATGCAGTTGCACTAAATCAAATGCGGAGAAATGACAGTTGCAAATTCGAACCGGGAACCTCTTGGATGTAACCTCTTATATATCCACATTGAATAACAAGGTTGATCAAAACTTGCCATTTAGTAGTGTACTGATGATAATAGTAATATTCGTAGTTATTGTTTGCTTGTGCCGTAGTATATACCGTATAATCCTTATATATTAATTCTTCATCCCACTCGTATTGCGTCCCCCTTAACTTAGCTGAGTGAAGCTAAGTTGCATACTCTCACTCGTATGTGGTGGTTTATCGATGATCAATGGAGTTTCACAACTACCCGTTTTACGTCGAACGCGATGTTGGTGAAATATGTTTTTCATATCACTAGGGTGCGTTTTTCACAGAGTATTACGCCATATCGCGTAAAACTTGTGAAACTCCATCAATTTCATATTATCACCGTTGCGATATAGATGCGAATATTACACAGTTGTACTCGAACAGAACTCCCTAGTAGTAAAGTCATATGAGCTGCGCAGCTACGCTAAGTATGAGGTTGAAAGGAAGGGACATTGCCGCGATAACTGCACTCGTAATGCTCACTAGTGGAGTGCATCGTATCGACTTCAGAGCAGTACAGGAATATATGTTTGGTTTTCTTAACTGAGCTCGTGGGTTTCCTCACTATTTATGAAAAATCACACGATTTTGGGTATAAGTATACAAAAATCAACGATAATTTCGCAAAAAATTTCCTCAAAATTTCCGTATTCCTAACAACACATGTAGTTGACCATGTGCATATATTTCCGCACTGCTTTAGAGAATCACAGTTGCGTTGGTGATGGTTTTGCTAGGGTTAATTTCAGAGTTACTTTACCCTCATTTGTTCTATTGTTGTTGTTCGTCACACCCAGCTGCAATGAAGTACTTTGAGCATCGTCATGTATTCAACCATGACTGGGAGACTTGTAATAATAAGGGAGTGCTGAAGAAGATTATATATGCCTCGTTGGAATCATCGGAGTGAATGTTGTGGCACTTTGTTGGATGAATCTCGAATTAATGTGGTATGAAATAAATATATTTTATGGCTATAATATTATTAATAATTTATATATGTAAGAATATAATAATACCATGGAGTTTCTTGACCCTAGTGATATGAAAAACACTAGTGAAGAACATATCTCACGACTACTGCATATCACCGCAAAAAAATCGCGTGATGTTTACGCCACTTCACGTAAAACGGGCAGTCGTGAAAGTCCATTATACCCAATTTGAATATACCAATATATAAGGTCAGATCAACGAAACCATCTGTTGGTGGTATTTCACTTACATGTATGAGTGATGTTGTATGTTGTATCTATATTTGTTTTATTCTTACCGATGTTGCATGAACGGTCGCTCGGGGATAAGAGTGCTGTTTTAGGCACTTCAGCCTGGTGGGCTAAATATCCAAATCCTGATCAGCCTCACGTAAAACGGTTAGACACTGTGTATCGGAATATTGATAAGGATAATCAAGTAAGCTAGTGTTGGTCACGTCCGAGTGAAACAGTGTTGGAATATATTGTTGCTCTGCAGAGCTGGGCTGTAGCATTCCCTCACTGATTATAGAAGCTGTTACACGACTTGAGGCAAAAGTGTACAAAAACCGGTGAATGTTCCAGAAAATTTCTTTAGAATTTTCGTATTGTCACCAACATATTTGGTTGCCCATGTGCATATTTTTCCACATTGGAGCGGAATGTTGAATGGAGTTAACTCTGTGAAAAACTCGTTGTCAATTTGCCTAGCCGCATCCGGATTTCAAGACATTTCGTATGCGGAGTTTACCTGTACTATGTGGAGTACCGTAAATCGCGAGAATCGTGTGTTTGTTGAGGCTTGAATGAACCATTGAACTTTCTATATGAATTCTCCTGTAGATATTACCGTTTAGGTACTTCAAGTTCGTCGTATATTCGCCTTGGATTACCAGATACCCGATATAGTCCAGAAGTTGCTACCCAAAATGCAGGTAGCAGGAATAACTTTTTGGGCTTGTAAATATTTGCGTTGTGTAGGGTTATGCTATGGAGGATACCACAGTTGATCTGAAGAAGAAGAAATTAACTGCTGTTGGACAAAACTGCACATTCAGTAGGCCACTTTCGGACCTGTTTTGAATCTTTATTCGGGGACATGGGCGAATCTTGAGGGCATGATGGAGCATTGCGATTTTGATGATATGGCATATCGGCCCCAGAGCGGGAGAGGCCGGATTATTAATGCTGGAATTGATATATCTTGTGGTGGCATAGCGGCCCCAACAATTGCTCCTACCGCAAACATACCTCTCGATGTTATAGCGGACCCACCAGATGGTGGCATAACGGCCCCACCAGATGGTGGCATAGCGGCCCTATCGCATGATGGCATAGCGGCCCCACCAATTTCTTACTCATATTCAGGTAAGATTTGTCGATCACGAGAAGTGATAACGTATGAAGAGGATCCTAATGATCCATCGTAATAATAATAATGGGGGAGGGTTAATAATAATAATAAACATTCATAACGCGAAAATTGGAAGGGAACACCAGGAAGAGTTCATCTTGTCTTAGGAAAACTATATATACCCAGCGTATGAGCTATTCAATCAGTGGTTTTGGGATGACAGTAGGACGGAGATTGGAGAAAGCCGCAACGGATTTCTCTGCGAAAAAGGCGCAAGCTGGTGAGTTGTTTTGAGGCTCTATTCACCAGTAACATGAGTGTGTTTGAAATTTACGTACCCTTTGTGAGGATGCATGATACAATTATTATCGTATATATAGTATATAAGATCGGTAACTCTAGTATTGATATTACGTTCTATTATAATTTCGTATATGTGTTGGACGCACGGCAGAAGTAATGATACCAGAGTGTTCGAGTAGGAATTTATATATAGTAGTAGATCTCGAGTGATGGATGGAAATATAACAGTTGGAGCAACTGATGAGAAATGGAAGGCCGATAAGGACTGTTAAGCAAGATTAGGGCGTAGTATATTCAAAGGCTCTGTTTGTAATTACAGTGCCGCTTGCACTGTTTCACAAACCTTCAATTCGTCTATAATAGTGCTCCTTTCACCAGGCAGTATAGGAGTATTGCTGTGAACTGAGCAGCTACGAAACGAGCGGTTAAGCCCTGTAAAAGAACGGAAACAAATTCACATGTATATATGTATGAAAAGGTCTCCCCAACCTTCCCGGCAAACCTCAGTTGTCCTATTGGGGAGAGTGTCTATTCCGTTTCGATGGCAATTTAGTCTGCGAACAACAGTGAGGGGTATTAGGTCTATAAAGAGTCGTTATATTCCGTTTGCTCTCCCATTAGTCTTGGTTTAGGAGAAGCTGTGATGTCTAAGCATATCGATAGGCTAGCAGCCACTGATTGGAGGAATGATACCAGCACTTGGAAGAAAAATGTAATACTCAACCAGTTGTTAGTTCCTCAGCGAAGAGTGTTGCTTGCAAGTGTGGCTGATTTCGAAACGGTCCTTCTCGCGTGTCTCGGCTGTTTCGAGCTGAGAATCGGCGACTTTGTAATTTACTTGAGATTTATGAAACGCTTCCATCGATGTAACGGAAATATCTGTCCATACATGTAACAAGAACCGATGATGTTACTGGAACTCTCAAAATTGTGAGGATATTTTTATGAAGGGGGTTTCAGATTGTTGGTATGTTAAACTTGGAGATAGCTCGAGGACGATTAACTGCCGTCCAAGCATCAGATCAGCTGAGGGGAGCAGTTGCGCGACTAGCACAACCAGTAGTGGAGGAGACGAGTGCTGCGGGAATAGACAATACGAGGGTAGGCAGTAGCTGAGGAAAGAGTAGTTCTATGGAGTCTACGAGAATCTAGTGAGCTCAACGCTGTACATAGCACCAGATGGGAAAGAGCATAAAATGTCCTCTTTTAACAGTATAATGATGTTGGGAGGGTTTATGTTCAAAATTTAAGGTTGATATGAGCAGCAGTTGAGGGGTTGCGGTTGCCACACGAAATTGGGCATTGAAATTGCGTGTGGTATGGTACTTCAGAAAAGGTTGTGGTAGTATGTGATACTCCGTCATTTATGTGGAATCCACGATAAGAGGGTCGAAAATATAATACCAGCTTTTTGAGACTTCTTCGGAAAATATAATACAACTGTACCACATAGAGTGTCGATGCATGGCAGGTTCGGCATGAAAACCTGTCCAATAAAAGCGAGCACAGATCCACTGAAGTGAACATACCGGACTGTCCAGATTTCACCGGCGCTATATAGAAGTATTTGCAGCTGATACGATGCCGTGATGCGATGTGTGTTTTCCTGTTCAGTACCAGTTTCTTTGTCTATATACTTCTACTTTCCTTAGGGTGCCTACCAGGCCTACTGTGTATTATGACGTTTTCGAACGATCCGATAGTAGAGACTAGTAGTAGTGTTGTGAATTTCTTGGAGTCTCGATGCGGCGTAATAGCACGCTGATATCAAATTGGGTCATAATGACTCGATGACTTAGTAATCATTTATCACGAATTCACTTGTGCTCATCAATGCGATGTGGAATATTATTCTCGATAACTTTTTCATATCATAGATGGAGCCCCATGGGAGAACTGACTCTGGATGAGTAACAGGAGTGGTGTCACACGTGACGGGGTCATTGATACCCTACTGATACGGAGCGGAAAAGGTATACATATACGAAGAGTTACTCACTACAAGGTATGTGGTACAAGCTACGACATGCCTCCTAGATGTTTTTGGTGTTCGTACGTGTGTAATACTGTAACAGAGCTACTTCGCTCGCCGACGACACAAGCTACTCCTGGGTATTATGGGTATTCCATGGACACCGCCCAGCCACATGCGATTGTCTCACGGCCGTACGGTTTCCAAGGGGTCGATTGTGGTTGTGGCCAATGCGGCCACCATTCCACGCGTCTCAATGTTAAAATCTACAATGATGATATTATAGTGAACGTATTGTTGCTAGTGATTATACTATTATCATTATAGACAACTGTATTATAGGGATGTCACTGAGGCCGTGGAGTGTAAAGATGGACTCGTTGATAGTGCAGATAATAGATCGAATATAGTTGTGGGTCACAGGAAGCTTCCTCATGTTGGGATGCTCTTTGTCGTAGCGATGTTACACTATCCAGAGCTGACTGAATCATTAGCAACTGTCGACGACAGCCTGTTGTAGACTTCACTCGGTGTTTCGCCGCTATAAACTGAACCCATCTCCGTCAAGGTCCCATGAAAAAGTGTTTAATCGAATAGTGGGCCGGGAAATAGTACTCGTACGAAGTATTAATATCGGAGTTATAGTGACGGTCCGTCACTGACGGAATAGACCGAAGATTATGATCCAAATAAAAACCCCTGTACCACGTAAGATACTCGAAATGTATCGAGCTTCAAAAATACGGACTTCGCAATTAACATCACAGATCAGAATCGAATATCGGACGTGTCACTAAGATACCTTGTAATCTCGCGAGTTCTTTACTATCTCCCAATGAGTTTGATGATGAGTATACGAAAGAGAAAAGTAGATATGATCAATCACAAATCCTCGTCTGATTGAGTGACAACTATAGCAGAGTTGTCAGGCCTCAATACGCGTGCTTATTATCGTTGCAGGCAAATACATTGAGTACGAGAATAGGGGAAAGAACCGGTTGGCAAACCAGGTCCAAAACACCACCCATAAGCAATCATCCATACTAGTCTGCTGATATTGGTTTCAAGGAGAGCCTCCTCTAGTAAGAGAGCTAGCTCAAGTTGTAGCGCGCGTAAGTGAGCATCGGGTCGCCAGGGATATCTGAGGACAGAGACGTCTAGGAATCGATGTTGGAAACTTGAGAACTAATTCTCTGCTCAAAAACACCCTCTCTCGTGAGTAGTCTCGTACAATACTCACGAGAGGATACAATTCTATGTTCTCGGCGGACAAGGGACTTACCTATAATCTTGATAAACTCCGTATTTTCATAGAGACGAATAGCAAAGTTGTTTGCGCGGTTCACCCGTAAGTAGACAACGTCCCACTTGGGATAGTCTCCAGGGAGCTGAAAGGCAAATGAGCAATGTCTTGAGTTGCTGTTTGATCAATGGCTTCATTCGAAAGCAGGAGCGAGTCTTGCTAGCCTCACATCTCTGAACACCTGTGGCAAGAGTTTCGACCCGACTTTTTTGTTTCTCCAGGCTTCCGCCACATGTACCTAAAGACTCGGATGAATTACGGCAATGTTTTCCAGCTCACATTCAGGATATAACCAATAATTCCACCCGGTCTCTTCTTGCTATGTGGTGGTCTGTAAGAGAAATGTTCGGAGGATCGAACTCACACCACCAGACCCCCCCAACGATGAAGCTCTCCCAAGCGAAGACGACTCACCTTTTGGCATCGATTGCAGCCTTGACATCAGCAGGTGTGTTTTTCCGAGGGATCAGCATCTCCACCACACCAACAACTTTCTGAGAAAAACATAGCCATCCCAGTGCTGCAACGAACTATTGATAGTCAGTTAGTTTGTTACCAGCGCTGACGGCACAATGAATTTGTTTGTTGAATGGTACAACTCGTCAGTGTTGGTTCGAAATCATTGACTAGGTCAATCCGAACAGAATCCTCGTTCAATTCAAACAAAGAGAGTGTATAACAGTGATACAGACTTCGCTTGAAAGAGGCTCGTGTGAACTCGTTAGAGTACACGGCTACCCTTCCCTAGAGTACGATTGAGATGCCGAGAATTGCCTCACTCGATCTCCACTGGTCGCTGCGACCCAACATCGGTAGTCTTCACAGTAGAAGTCTGGTCCCATGAGGGACATGTCATCTCCTTTCTGGTATTTGCGATAAACCACATCATTGAGCGAGCGCGAACCATGTTGTCTCGGCAATGGTTTCGTCAAGAGGTCTCCAGTGACCAGGATAGGCAGCCAGGAGATTAGTAGCATCATTTCTGAATAGATATTATAAGGGGTAACTAGTTAACACAAGTTGAATACCGATACGAAGGGCGCTTCGCGAACGTCCGTCTCCGTCACACACGTCACGTTGTGGACGGATATACTCGAAGTCGTGATCGGGTCGTCGATTGATACTATAGGTAGTCGATGCTAGTGACTCTGGCAACACAATCCGAAGGGTAGATACGGTTATAAGCTAATACTTAGCTGCGGTCGACAAGGTTGGCAGGGGTGCCAACAGTATTCCTCAAAAGAATCTCGAAAGACTCTAAATGCACTCGATCGTTTGACGCATGCACACGTTAGCTACGGATAAGGCTCTCGCGCTCGCTTTATACTGTCTATTCCGCACAGGCAGGGCCGCACAGGCGGACGACAGCTACGTGTGTGACGGGGACGTGACACGGGACACGTGTGACATTGCATGATATTGCACGTGTGACACGTCCATATAATGCGCGGTGCATCCCCCACACTTATTGAGAAGTTTTCCCCAGATCCAGGCCAGTTTCTCGAAGACGTGAAAATGCGTTCCAGAATCCGGAGTCCGGAGTATTAGATATTTCTTGTTCAAAAAGACCTACATTTCGTGCGGTCTACTCACGCGTGCGGACTCCGTGAATTATGAATGCTGCACGCGTGCGCAGACCGTGCAAGCGCAGAGTATCACAATGGAACTCGGATAATCGGAAAACTTTTCCGATTATCTACACTTTTTTCCTGTCGCGTTTACAATAACTATTCGTGATACTTCAGAACCCAACAGGAATAATATCAGGGGGGTAGATAAGAGAAACTGTTATTATCGACGAGCCTACAGCAGCTGCAGTCCCTCAGAATCCGGATTCAAGAGCCTGAAGTCGTGTACCTGACATGTGAAGCCATGTCATCCACCCAAGAGGCACAGGTACTACCTGTGTCTCTTGGGTGGCTGACATGGCTGGGATGCGTGTACGCAAGCGCTTGCGCATGAACATGGCGATTTTTTGGCAGCATCAAACTCCATGTCGTCTATCGAGTCGCCTAGCGCAGCATCCGCACGTTGGTAGTGGAAAAATACTTCCGAAAGGTTCATACTGGCTTTCTGTAGCCTGATCGAGAGTAACTAAACTATTCGCATGGTATCCAACACTCCCTCGAAGCCTTTTGACTGCTCACCGAGCATTCGAAGAATAACAACAGCTTCATTGGAGAACCGAC
>NW_003204235.1:17367-18854 GCF_000006405.1 Perkinsus marinus ATCC 50983
TCCAGGACTGCGTGTCTTCCAAGCCACAGAGACCTCATGGCCGAATATCGAGAGAGCCACCACGATCTCGTCATATGCAATTGCTCGTACTGTTTGGAAATATTAATCAGCTCCTCGCGATTTGAAGTTGATCTGTTGAAAAAGAGATAGCTGTTCCTTACGCAAGCTTCCACGTCTGCTGCTACACGTAGGACGTCACCATCTGTACAGGTCTTGGCGTCGAATACGTCGCCCGTGGCGAGGTTTACCCTATGCGCTATACACTGCTCTTTTTTCAAAGGGCCTCCGCACCAGTTTTCCAGGAAGACACCCGCACCAGACTTAGCTCCCACTATAGCTGATGCCCCATCCGATGTGACCGAGAGAAGATCCTCCTTCGGCAACTGCAAAGATTCTAGCAAGCCCACAGCAGCATTCTTTATAGCTCCACCTGATCCATCACCGTGCATATCTCGGAGACCGACATATCGTGCCTGACCTCTCGATTTCATGTAGAGAATGATTTGTTTGGTGACCGAGATATCGGTTGATTCGTCTACTATTATGTCAAATTTATGGCAATTAAGCCAGACCTTAATATCTGCCAACTGTATAGAATGTGCCGCTTGGATGAATAATTGAAGAATTGCCAACCATAATTAACAGAGCGCCAGTGCTTGGTGACCTTGAGCACATGTTTCTCAGCCCATTGTAAGAAAGCTTCGGATTTGAGGATCGCGACCTCTTCAATAGCCAAAGTGAGTGCTGGGTCGGCCAAGGGATTAACAAGGAGGAGTTCTTCGGCCATGCGACTAGCCTCAGTAGCCGCATTTTTCGCAATGATCTGCTTGAAGGCTACGTGTACAGGGAGCTGCTTGAACTTATGCTTGCCATTCTGGATGGTCTTCTCATGATCGGTCAGATCAGATTTCTTGAACCTCGATGCATCACAAGTCCTCCAAGCTGCCCATTTGCCGGAGGCTTCATGCTCCAAGCACTCCCCACAACAATACTCCACCCTACCATCGACCTTGCGTCATGGTATCTCAAAATTTTCTGAGTATAGTGGGAGATGATATTTGGGTGATACCTTTTCAAGAGTTTGGACGCAGTATTGCTAATGACGCTACCTCGGACCGAGGTCCTTGGCCTTTAGCATATCGGTGGTTCCGTGGCTTGCTGGCGGAGCAGGCGGTTTCCTTCCTGCTCGCGGCGGAGCCACGAGTGGGGATCGGAGAATTACAGTGAACCCTGCTACAGCTAATTGTGTGAGCTAAGCAATAATGGGGACAAATAGATAAGGGACAATACTTGTGTTATAAGAGTGGCACATCACATTATTAGAGTAGCGAAATATACCCAAGTTTTTTCATTCCACACGGAACACACAGAAATTTCTAATTAGTTCTGCGCACTCAAAAATATGTTTTTAATCCTTATAAAATACTCTGATGACAAGGGCCTTGTCACAAGGCCTATCAACTAGTCTCGAGTGAAGACGAGAGACT
>NW_003204235.1:18954-32134 GCF_000006405.1 Perkinsus marinus ATCC 50983
GCTTTTTTGAGAGGTTTACGTCGATAACTAGTGCTTGAGGACTCTCATCATGGATCACGCGCGTAGTTTGCCCTATCCCGGTTGAAGTAGGAAATACTCCAGTCGAACCAACGGTATTGATCTTTCTATCCGATAGGACCTATTGCGTGGTCCTGCAGCCTGATTGTACTACTAGGGCGTATCTTCTGGCGGTGATATAGTCAACCCACCCGCAGGTATTGATCTCATCATGAGATTCTTATGAAGAACAAAATAGCCTCAGACAAAGTGTGCAAACTTTCGGTTATGGAATACTGAGAAGTCGGCCGGGCCGATGCTCCATCTCAAGAAGGCATCCCTGAAAATCTTCTCCGTCTCGGGCGGTTGGCGATAGGCATGAGATGGATTTGTATCGTACTACATTTGAATCAAATGATTTGATCACAAGAGCTCATCCCAAACACTCCAGTTCATCATTGAAAAGCTCGAGTTTTGAGCTTCGAAATGGGGCCCCGTATTCCAAAATCGCTTTTATCTTACGGGATGTCTGATGATGCGTGAAAACACTCCGGGCGGCTTCCACTAAGAGATTTCCACTAGCCCATAAAGATTGGCATCGCCAAGCCCTTCAGATTCGTCAATCTGGCGAATCTTAAGATTAAGACTCTAACCTCACAAACTTGAAAACTCAAAGAACGTTTCAGAAGTCTCTCAGTCTCAACTTGAGACTTCCAGACTCTCAAGTGTGAGGAGACTAATCTCGAAATGAGATCAAGCTACAGTATTGGTTCTGAACTAAGCAATGTTTTGGAAACTTACAGCGAAGAACAGAAGTTGTGCGTATTTTTCCCCAAAATCTAGTTAAACACAAAGTGAGAAAAATGCTTTAGAGCTTCATTAACCGGGGATCATGCTCACGGGTTTTGTGGCACGCGATTATCTACTTCGGCGAAGAATTATGATGTACTTATCTGCATTTCCGCGAGTTAGGGACGGGATAAGGCAAACTGATTGGGCCTCATCGCAATCTCAAATAAGTCCTTGAGGACGTGGATTAGTAGAACGAACTGACGGCCTTGCTCACCTTGCTCAAAAGAACTAACGTTAGTTCATGAATGTTCCCAAATTGAGGGCGAGTCTGAGGGGCTTGAGTAAAGATTACTCAGTAAACTAACCGGTTCTCATCCTTGAGTGGGACTATCTTATCTTAGGTTCTCGAGATCTTTACCCTTTGAAGGTAGCCTACCTTTGAACGGTAATGAACTCGAGAACCCCTTTTACTTACCTACCTTAGGTAGTCTATGCGCTATTATGATGATCCTTGTGCCCTCAAGGTCTCGCATACTGTTGCCGTCATACATGGAGCTGGTAAAGATTACTGAATGTCACGCAAAATGCAGTCAAATTTTTCAGAAAATTTCTGAAAAATTCAGTAATATTTCAGGTGAAATATTTCACGGTCTGGCGGCACCTTACTTCAGCCACCCTGTTGAAAGTAAGGTTGTTGGCCACCCGCGTCTCCCCGGTTGAACCAGGGAGACGCCTGTTAGTAGTAACACCCGCACTGGTTCAACCAGTCTGGTTGACTTAACAACACTTGAGATAGCCAAAATGGGTGATTAGGCTTCCTATCTTATACATTTCAGCCTGATGGCTGCGATCCGTTTTATGCAGCGAATAATGGGCGAAAGAGATCCGTGCATACGTGTGCGAACACGTCTCCAGATACTTAGTAATTTGGTGTAGAAGTGCAAATATCAGAAGTATTATACTGTTATGAGAGATAGAGTACCATTGAATACATACCGAGGTAGCATTTCATCATTTAGCTTCTTGAGCTTATCAGTGGAGTGCCATACATCATCACCTAGCGAAGCACGGTTGCCTTCTAACTCCACAATGACTCTCCTTGTTGGGATCCAGGGTGTGGAGGCCTTCGGATGAGGTTCCGTAGAGTGCACAAGTACACTATCACCAACTTCGAGTAAATTCGATGCTCTCGGGGCCAGAGCCTCTGGCTGATGACCTTCGCTTGACTACCTATGCCTCCCAAACCAACTTAAACCGGATGCCTGTGGGTGGTTTCAAGAGAGCTCCCATGAACTAGATGGTAACTGGATGTTAATCGATCCAACACCCCCCCAACCACAACACAAACCATTCGCTCCTTTGGTTAGTCAGTCAGTTAGTCGGGAGTAGTGGATAGTGGGGCGAAAGCATGATACGTTGCTACAGAACTTGTGAGATCCGAAAGTCTCAACCTCGAAGTTCTGTCGAAAAACTCTCCGAAATTTGCAACGCTGGATGCTTCGCTCCGCATAAGTAGCAGCAAGGTTATGGGATACTCTCGTGTGCCACAGAGAGTCAATTCGGTGCTCTCTGGGCCAGAGCCTCTGGCTGATGACCCTCGCTTGACTAGTCATGCCTCCCAATACACTACCCACTACGATCAACAACTAAATCTGACTATTACATAACTATCTGTGTTCCTTGCTCCCTTATTCATTTCCTCATACTTTCTTGGCCAACCGTCGATTTTGGGATGAATTCCCCCGAGTCTCCGACGGAGACTCTCCCGAGATTCGTCCGTTACCGTTAGACCGATGGGTTTTGATCCGGTCCTTATCTGACCCTAGGACAGTGGCCACCAGAATTGAGGCTCGGTCAACTCGTTGTCCATCACCGGACTATCGTGCGGCGGGAATCTGATGTGCTAATGCTCGGTCCCTGTTAGCTTTGCTTCACCAATGGGGTACCACCTCAAATCAGACTGAAAATTCGGATCTCAAAAAATACTTGGATCATCTTAGTCAGATGGGGTTTCGTTATTCAGCTGACTCAGAGGACCATCGAACCTCAGTAATTCCCGGATGTCTGCTGACTTTCACCACTTATCGAGGTCTCGCAAGTCTCATAATAAAGCATATTGCGCCTCCCCAACTGCTCATTGGTAGACCCACCGATGGGTTCCACGCGCAGTCACTGTACCCGATGATAATTTCTGAAACAAATAGTCAGATCGATACTCTATATTACGCGATACACGTCCATTCCCAAATTGCCAATTTGAGACTGGAGTCACCACCCACATAATCTAACCTTTGACGCTATCGTTGGCCCTCAGTCCGTTTGATAGCAGTTGAGTGATGGTCGCCACTAGATTCGCTATTTTCACGAAATCGCTTTCACATCAAGGTTACCGAGAGCGAGGAGACCCGGATACCTTCACTGCTAGAACCTCTACATCAAGCCAATATGACTCCGGTTAAAACTGATAGTCATAGGCCATACAAAACACCGTAGTCTCATGTTAACACATGAGTACGTAAGTCCGTCAGTATGAATGTTTCTTCAGCCTAGCCAGATTCTTGGTCAGTTCTCTACAAAACCAACCTCGTCCTCAATTAATCCACATTGTGGTCTCCACAAACATTGCTCCGAGGTCGCGCGTAGAGGCGTCCGCCCACACAAGGCACTTAGCGGCCTTGTGTCTCACTTTATCGACCACGCAGACAAGACCTTCGAACTTGAAGTCAAGCACCCTTAAGAATCTACTCCGATCCGTGCGAAAGCTCTCCGTGAATACTATGAACCAGAGGTCCCTCTTCTCTATCATATCCTATGTACAGAATCCTAACCCTGGGAGCAGAGTCTCTCGATTCGTGACTCACGAGAGTCTCGTGTGGGTAAGACTTCTTTGACCCCACCGTGTATTTGTAGTACAAATTTTGTACTACAAACTTTCGTAACCTCAAATTCTCTCTCCTATAAGAAATGTAAACACCGAGACCTTTTACTCAATCATGCTCGACATCGAATTCCACTGTTGTTAGGTCCACTGATGGATTCAATCCATCAAGCAATCCATTGAATGGCGGTATGCTCCGGTCGTACTGGACCAGCACTAATCGTTTAGTACGCAGATCCCATGAGTGCTACTACTTACATGATAATCCATAATGCACGGTGTGGAGATTCTCCACTGGAGAAGAATATTCATTGCCAGATATATGCACTGCAGCAGTGCGTATGCTTCTCAGACCCATACAAAGCTTCCTATGAATGAACTCAGCTTATTGAACTGGCGGAGTGCGCTCTTCGACGAATCCTCGCTTCAATTCCGAATCAGTACCATCCTTTTCTAATCCAATCTGGGTAGGGAAATATGATATTTCGAGTATCTTCTTTTGCGCTCCACAGTCCAATCTGAATTGGACTTCGGCGCTGGTCATTGGGCTCCCATAGCTTAGGACCACGTTGATCTCACTCTCTGGCACCTTATAGCATTCAATTCTCTCAATCATCCTCGAAACTTCAGAATTATCTCTTCAATTCTGATGATTCTATATCTGTATAGTCTGTTGAACAGACTCTCTTCCTGACTATCATCGGTATTTCATACTCTATAGGTCCTATAGGGTATCCTATAGTACTATAGACTCAGCCTGAGTCTACAAACCTCAACTGGACCCTCACATTGACGAATCAAACTCGTCGAATTATCAATGACGATAGATCTCCGCAATATCCGTAGTCTCATACAAGTCGCATCATTCTTCCAGAAAGGTATGCTTTGATGGGAAAAGGACACAATATCCTTGCTTGAGCAGGGAATCATCCAGGAACCTATAATGTTCCCGCGGAGAACTCATTTTGTATTTGTCACATGACTAGGAATACATTCTTCAATCAGTTTCCCATGTTAATTTCGCCCCATTAGGAACATTCCCCCATCACTATAAAACCCCGGGGAACATTATTTCTCAAAGCTGGATGCGTTTCTGCGCTCGAGGCGCCAATTTTCATCCTTCCATATAATCTTCATTCATATGGCCAAATCGCCCCGCGGCATGTTTGGGCTCTTTAAGAACCGGCAAAAGAGAGGTTTTGCCCATGATAACCTCCCAAAGGATCCGTTTCCTTTCCTCAGCTTTCCCCACAAAAGTTTCCCTTAGCCTTCGGTTCCGAACAATACGTGTGTGACGATAGCATCACACAACACCGCATAGCCGGAGTTAATCCATTAACAGACGTAAAATGCGTCTCAGTGGAGCCCCACAATCATGGAGAGTGCGAAGCACTCCTCTGACACAACTATCCTGTCCCCCTGGTCTGTGTGACGCTATAAACAAGGCTGAGTACGTCACGATTGAGTACATCAAGCTAGAATCTAAGATGTAAAGTCTTTCTGTCTTTGTCTACTACACTTTATTAATGTATTGGTGTAGGCACGGTTTGTTTCCACCATTTTTTTAACCTTCCTACGGGGGAGGCTGGTAGCGGCTAGCCCAAAGAGGCGTTGTAGTCGAGCTACCAAAGCCACCAGCTCGTTTCCTTCAGATGCTAATGCACTGACAGGCGCGGTCTCACCCAACTCCCTCGTAGAAGGACACCACTCAACTGAGTGACTGAAAACTCTGCCCTGTTCTAAACTAAGTAGCTGTTGTGTTTACTATGCAGGGCGAAACGGTGCGAGAATTTTACTGTATTAAAAAAAGCCATCACTCTTTCAGAAACAAATATCTCCCATCGTTAGACCGCCAACGCCTCGTCATCTTCCTCCGTTAATAATAACAAGGTTTCAAGTAACCCAGATCACTTTCAATATTTTCACGCTTGATTCCTATAGGTGATTCACCCCGCGACATGATGGTCCTTTTTTCCAAACCCACCCAAATTGGAGTTCTGTCCATAGTACCCTTCCGAGAAACCTTTACCCTTTCCGAACCCTTAATCTTTGCTCCCAATTCCGGGCAAGCCTTTGCCTTTCCCATCAAAATGATTCTTGTGGTGATGGGGTTTGAACTCACACTCTCTTCTAGCTGGAACCGGACAGTCCTCATAATAGTACGGACAGAATCCCGTGGTGCCCGATTCGTTTCCCTCGGTATCGATTCAGAACTCCTCTCCGCGACGACTCTGGCGTAGGCCTCAGAGTCCGGAATTTCACTGAGGCAAATGACGATGGCTCTGTGATATGCCACTTTCTGCTCTCTCGCGAGTCGCGACAGAGCGCGTTCGATTAACCAGGTTTATCCTCACCTCTATGTCGTATGATATGAACTTCATATCCTTCATATTATGAAGGCACGGTCGTCAGTGGTATCAGCTAGCTTATTAGCCTGCTCACGTAATTGAGTCCTGCTAGTAAGTCTCTTGAGTCTTCTACTATGGTGGGTAACGCACATAACCAGGGTATTAATGCGCTCAATAATTCCATCACAAAGCGGGGCGTTCGGGACTCTATCAGCTTCTTACTTGCCAACATTTTTCCTTCCGTTGTCTCTCGCCAAACTGGAACATCTAGAGCTGTTCCTTCAGTGATTTTTAATTCACGACAGATTGCAGGGTCCTTCATTATGGCTCTAATATGTTGCTCTCCAATCGTCATTCTTTCTGGAGGCTCACCTCCTAGGAGTTCATACGCCATTCCATGAACTTCTGTGAGGAGCAGCAGCTGCTCAGTAGCTCATAAGCCATACTCAGGGACCCTGAGTCAGGGTAATGATGATGTGTTACATCCCACCTTATATACCGGTGACTCACATTTCCATTCAGCAACGAATAGACAAGGCGAGTTCCTACGATGTGGAAAACCGCAAACCAAATTCGAGGGAATAGAAACCAATTTCACTACTCAACGAGATAGAAACTAATTCAAATCGCTATGCTAGATGGTAAGCGGAGTCAGACTCACGCTGCAACCCGAATTTCGAGCCAGGCGAGTCAACGTTCACTTCCCACGAGACATAACGAAGTTATAAGGCTTAACTTATCAACCCAAGTTGAATATAGTTGCGGATGGTCGCGTCGCTCTGCTAAAAATTCGTACTGCGGTAATAAATCCGTGAGGCGAGCGGACCCCCTGCCTGCTGCCAGCGTAGAATAGCCGAGGGCAGAGAGGGCTTATAAATTTTATATTCGCTTGTCGCGAAGCTCATGAATACGTTGCTCTGGGTCAGCATAGCCCCGGCCTGCTCGCTTTTGTGCATCCTACTGTGAACTTCGCGTTGTTTGGGCTCGTTGGTAACCTTCGTCTCATGGTCGCCGCAATACGAGCCGCTCGCTGGTTTCGTCTCGCCTTGCCGCGGCTGTGCAGCCTTGTTAGTCCGTGTTTGCCTCAAGCGAGGACAGGGCAGCCGCGGCTATGCAGCATTGTAAGTCCCTGTATGCCTCAAGCGAGGACAGGGCAGCTGTCACTATGAACTGTTGTAAGAACGTGTAGTCTCCAACGAGGACAGGGCAGCTGTCGTTATGCAGCCTTGTGAGCCTCTGTATGCCTCCAGCGAGGACAGGACAGTCGCGTCTATGCAGCTTCGATAGGCTCTGTACGCCTCCAGCGAGGACAGGGCGGCTGTCTTTATGTAGCTTGGTGAGCCCCAATATGCTTCCAGCGAAGACAGGTCAGCTGTCACTACGAACTACTGTAAGAACGTGTATGTCTCCAACGAGGACAGGGCAGCTGTCTCTATGCATTGTGAGCCCCGGTATGCCTGTATGTACAGAACACGGCAATTCCTCCCATGCAGCGTAAAAGTCAACTGCACAAGGTGCAGTTGAAGCAATGATCAATTGAGCAAGAACAAGGTGTGAGGTGTTGTCCCCGTTTAGGCGATCTCCTGTGATAGTACACATAGCTGATGCTATTGACCTGTCTCTCTAGCGCCCCTACGCTATAGTGCTGTAGAACTCTGTACTACTAAGTTTCTGGTTCAAGTTTGTATTCCCACCAATCCCTTATGTCGTTGAGTTCTAGAGGTCATGATTCCGGTGCTACAGCTGACAAAGGCGTAACTTCTCTCATATGGTTATGTTGATTGATGATCTTGACAACTCCACCAACACGACTAACGAATCTATAATGGTGAACATAGCCGTCTATTCGTGGATTATTCAGCCCTGAGTTTGAGGTTATTAATACAACTCTAACCTGAGTTAAGGTTGTTGTTGACAACTGTACCATCTCATCTGGTTGGGTAGCTCCTCGGGCCAAGCGGCGAGCGAATATTGCGAATATCAACTAAGAGTAGCTTAACTAAAGTTAACACATAACTTACATACCATTCTCGCTGAACAAACAATGCACGTTCGATAACAAGAGTGCTGCGCGGTTGCCATGTAGTACTAGCAAAGTGTGAGATGACCTCGGCGTCGGGAGTAGAAAGGTAAAAGAGTAGTAGAGAGGTGGTGCAAAGCTGTCGAAGCGTGAGACCAGACGTAGGGGCTCAGCCGGAATCCTCAGCACGTAGAGTTCTTAGGAACCCAACATCACAATCATAATGGATTTGCAGCAAATCATTTGCTACTCAATCGCAAAAGTGAGGCCACTACGTATAGACCAAGTGCTAGTCAAACGAGATTACAACATAAGAGCAACTGCTCCCAGTCGTAAAAGACGCACGTTCACACTCAAAGGGAGAACACGCAGCTACAGTAAGCTACGGTCGCCCGAGTGGAAAGATTCGTCAGTGTTAGTTCAAAATCATTGACTAGGTCCACCCGAACAGAATCCTTGTCCGATTCGAACGAACAGAGAATGTCACAGCGATACAGATTTGGCTCGTGTGAGTTCACTAGAGTACACGACTCCCCCTCCCTAGAATTCGATTGATAACTCGAGAATGGCCTCACTCGATCGCCACTGGTCGCTGTGACCCAACAGCGGTAGGATTCACAGCTTAATTCTGTGGCGCCACTGGTCGCCACGAGGGACATGTCATCCCCTTTCTGGTATTTGCGATTAACCACATGATTGAGTAAGCGCAAACCATATCGCCTCGGTAGTGGTCCCATCAAGAAGTCTTCAGTGACCAGGCAAGACAGCAAAGAGATTAGGAGCATCATTTCTAGATCGATATTTTTATCTAAGGATGAAAAAACCCCTATCGGATAGAGCTCCATCTGCATCGTACTTCATGTGCTCACTAGGGATTCCATGAACTCGATCACGAACTCCAGTAGGATAATTTGCGATTGGAGCTCGTTTCGGTATATTCTATGACGCTTGAAAACCCTCACGAAGTTGTGCGTGTCACGCGCTACGTGAATATGACGGTCAGGTTTTGGCTCAAAATTGGGCCTTAGAGAAATGCTATAGAGCTTCCTCCCTACGGAGCTCGAGGCCCGCAATTGTCTATCTCAGAGAACCGTAATCATGTACTTCTTCTCCGCATTTCCGCGAGTTAAGCCCGGGGTAAAGCCCACCGTCCGAGCCTTATCCTTGGAGCAGACTGTCCCGAGTGTTTCGTGCTTGCGTGCGATAGAACGAATAATCTAGCTCAGTCTAGGGAGATCATGAACTTCTGACAGAAGTCATCAATTATGGGACTTCAACAAAGGGATGCGGCTTCGAAGGATAGACTCTATCCGATAGAGGTTTTTTATCCTTAGAATAATATCTATTTAGAAATGATGGTCCTACTCTCTTTGCTGCCTAGCCTGGTTACTGGATACTTCTTAACGGAACCACTACCGAGGCGATATGGCTCGCGCTTACTCAACGATGTGGTTTATCGCAAATACCAGAAAGGAGATGACATGTCCCTCATGGGACCAGACTTCGCCTGTGCATTCTTCCGCTGTTGGGTCGCAGCAACCATTGGCGATCGAGTGAGGCAAATTGCCTCAGGCAATTCTCGGGTCCTCAATCGATTTTTAGAGAGGGGGAGCCGTGTACTGTAATTAGCTCACACGAGCTTCTTCCAAGCAACACCTGTATTGCTGTGACATTTTCTGCTCGTTCTGATTAGACAAGAATTCTGTTCGGAATGACCTAGTCAGTGATTTTGAACCAACACTGATGAATTTCACCACTCAACAACCGACTTCGGTGTGCCCGGCACACTGTGCCGCCAGCGCTGATGACAGACTAATTGGCTATCAATAGCTCGCTGCTGTATTGGGATGGCTCTATATTTTTCTCAGAAAGTTATTGGTGCGGTAGGGATGCTGATCCCTTCGGAGAACACACCCCCTGATGTCGAGGCTGCAATCGATGCCAAAAGGTGAGTCGTCTTCGCCTGGGAGAGCTTCACCGTTGAGGGGGTCTGGTGGTATGAATTTGATCCTTCGAACATTTCTCTTACAGGCCACCACAGAGCAAGAAGAAACCGGATGGAATCATTGGTTATATCCACAATGTGAGCTGGAAAACATTATCGGGCGGACCGTAATTCATCCGGGTCTTCAGGTATACGTGGCGGAAACCTGGAGAAACAAAGGAATCGGGTCGAAACTCTTGCCGCAGGTGTTCAGAGATGTGAGGCTAGCAAGACTTGCTCCCAAATGAGTTTCAAATGAGGCCATTGATCAGATAGCAGCTCAAGCCATTGCTCATTTGCCTTTCAGCTTCCTGGAGACTATCCGAAGTGGGACGCTGTCTACTTATTTGTGGATCGAACGAACAACCATGCTATTCGTCTCTACGAAAATACGAAGTTCATCAAGATTATAGGTAAGTCCCCCGTTCGGCGAGAGCGTACAGTACTTACGAGGGAATATGTTACGGAGCAGAGAGTTAGTTCTTAAGTTTCTACCATCGATTAGATACCGTAGACGTCTCTGTCCTCAGATATCCCTGGCGACCTGACTTTCACCTACGCGCACTACAACTTGAGCTAGCTCTCTCACTGGAGGAAGCTTTCCTTGAATCCAAGACTAGCAGACTAGTATGGATGATCACTCATGGGGATCTGGTTTGCCAATCTGCTTTCCCTATTCTCGTACTCAATGTATTTGCGTGCAACGACAATAAGCACGCGTATTCTGCTCGGGCGGCCCTGTGAGAATGATTCCTTGAGGCCTGACAGCTCTGCTATAGTTGTCACTCATTCGGACGAGGATTTGTGATTGATCATAACTACTTTTCTCTTTCGTATACTCATCATCAAACTCATTGGGAGATAGTAAAGAACTCACGAAACTACAAGGTATGTTAGTGACGCGTCCGATATTCAATTCTGATCTGTGATGTTAATTGTGAAGTCCGTATTTTTGGAGCTCGATACATTTCGAGTATCTTACGGGTACAGGGGTTTTATTTGTATCACAATCTTTGGTCTAGCCCGTCACTATAACTCCAATATGGATACGAGTCCTAGTAGGGAAAGCTCTGTTGGGTTGCATGCGAGTCCGTCGTCGATAGCTTGTAATGAAGAGCCTGCAGGGGAGGAAACCGTGTCGCTACAGGCCCGAGCGGGCCTAGCTAAGGCCAGTGGCCTTAGACCAGTCTTCTTATCCAATCAACTAAGACCTTGACGGAGATGGGTTGAGTTCATAGCGGCGAAACACCGAACAGCCAACAGGCCAACCGGAGTTAATCCATTAGCAGACGTGAAATGCGTCTCAGTGGAGCCCCACGATTACGGGGAGTGCGAAGCACTCCTCTGGCACAATCATCCGGTCCCCCTGGCCTGTGTGACGCTATGAACAAAAGTGAGTACGTCACGACTGAGTACATCAAGCTAGAATCTAAGATGTGAAGCCTTCGTGCTTTTGTATACTACACTTCATCCATGCATTGGCTCTAGGGACGGTTTGTTTCCATCATTTTTTTCTTATGGCTGATCAGCCGGAGACTACTACCAAGAATATATTAGATCGTCTGCTAGATGGTGAGAACATTGACCAGGGGATCAAAGATCTCATGGTTACCGGGTAACCGTTACCCAGCTGATTGAGGGAAAGATATATTCTATCATGCTGCTGGCCAATGTCGGTGAAGAAACTATTACACGTATGACTGGTCGCATCCCAGCTGAACAACAACAATTCTTCAAACTACATCTAGTCTCACTGATTGAAGCGGCCAGGGCCTGGCGTACAGCCAAACGTCGCAGGCAGGAGCAAAAGAACGAGGCTAATGATCTAGCGTCCTACCGGGAGAACCTTCGGCACAGATTTGGCAAGAACTTCTTACCAAGAAGATCGAGCTTCCTCTTAACATTATGCCTCCTACAAGTTTTATTGCTAAGGTCGGCAAGGCTCCTTACGACTACACTCCAGTCCAAGAATTTCCCGGCACATCATCTCCCTCTCCTAACAGTACCGAAGTGAAACATCTTGAACATCTCGATCGAACGGCCCTTCCCTCCATCGATCGATCTCCTATCGAGGCAGGGTCTGTCCTTCGGGCGGGCAAGCGTCAAGATTCCGCGGAAAGGAAATTTTGTCACGGAAAATTTCATGCGATCAACCAGGTATGCGACTGCGACCTGGGGATGATGTGAGATAGGAAGTCCCATAATAGTCTCAACAAGGAACCAATGAGTCATCTGGAGATCCCGCAGTTACAAGTAAGGGATCTGGCACTCCTTCACCGCTCATTGCAACCTCATCAGGTTCTGTCCATAATACTGATTTCCTCAATACACTACTAATATTATCCTCCCTGACTAAAACAACTATCTCCAACGCGATACCCCCAGAGATGAAATTCCAACTACAACGCCACCCAACGATCCACAAAATCTCTTTAGTCGACAAAGACCGAGAAAAATAAGCAAATAAAGATGCTTTGATTATCCTCGAGGGGACATCGAATACATGAAAATTCCAAATAATAATAATATTCGATGTGGCCAAGATAATATTATTCCATTTCACTATCGGCTGTCGTCGTCCATTCTTTACACCACCACTGATCATCATTCAAATGGAATCTAACACACGCAGAACTCCCAAGTTCAAATCGCACATAGAGTTGGTATCATTGGATATGCAAATGTGTGTTATTTTGGAGACAAATTATAGTGAACAAGTTGTCGCCATCACAACAAATGTTCATAGCCACTGTTGCGTTGGAGTTTCACTCGTTTTACGTGAAGTAGCTCAATACTCAGTGGAAAACGCGATGTTCGCGATATACAGTGGTTTGTGAAGTATGTTTTCATATCACTAGGGTGAAGCTCCATTGTATATGCGATATAGTATCAGATGGATTCTCATCAATCTCAAAAAATAACGCACATTTACATATCAAATTTCCAGGCACTATAATAATGGAGTTTCACCCTAGTGAAGAGGAAAACATATTTCGCGACTACTGCATATCACCGCGAATATCGCGTTTTTCACCGAATTTTACGCCACTTCGCGTGAAGCTGGTTGGGAGACTCCAATATAACTCACATGTATAGACTGTCGTGATTAGTCATATCCTGATAATTCCCAATCGGCGAGATATCAGATGGAGTTTCTCCCA